>NC_090754.1:28564617-28569617 GCF_036898095.1 Palaemon carinicauda | reverse complement strand
TTTTCAATTCTCCTTTGGGCTATAGAACATTTACATTTTCAGCTACAATGTGACCGAACAAATGTTTCGACACTCAACAAACATGCTATAGAACATTTACATTTTCAGCTACAATGTGATCGAACAAATGTTTCGACACTCAACAAACATTGCTGGTGATCATGGAGCTATATCCGGTATTCTTGTTCCAATCAGTATCCCTTTTTATAGTCCTCTGATACTCTGGTTCTTGCAGACTCCAACTTTGCCTATCATACACCAATTCCTTCCCCAAAACACGAGGTAGGATACTATAAAATTTTCAAAGTCCTTGGCTACCCATAACACTCACATTGTAACATACATTAAAGATGAAGCATGTCTCCTCGTTGACGACCACGTTTTTATTTTTGCCACCTAGTTGAGTAGACAATTAGTCCTTCATAGTACTTAGTGTTTTACTGCTCATTTTAATTTAGTATAGAATAATAATCCACGTTTTACTTCATGAAAAGTGTTCGATTCTGAGAGACACTCTTGTTTCCTAATCTTGTCTTTACCAGTAAAGTTTCCAATACTTTCCAGAAATCAATCTTTCCATTCATCTCCTATCTTGAAACATTCGCAGCTAAAAATTTTCTGTTTAAGGAAGCTGTGTTTTTGATTCTCTTACATACTACCTTTACTTTCTCCCTGAAATATTTCTATCTATATTAAGCTTCTGATGCGGCTTAATCATACCTTGCAGTGTACCACCCTAATAGCCCTCCTCAAAACTTAATATGCATAGTATCCAACATAGGAAGTTATAGCCACTGTTCAATAAGTGCAACTTTGAAATTTGATTCCTTTTGCAAATATCCTTTTGTTGAATATGTTGACAGAAGCCTTGTTTCAGGATTGATTTGTTACTTATTTATTCCAATTTGATATCTATTTCATCTATCTTTTATTTACTTTTCTTTCTCTCATAATTTTCTTGATCCCTATATCTATTGGCCTCTCTGCCCACACATAATCTTCCCTTTTTGGTGTAATGTGCCTCAAATGATCTCCTTGTCTCCCCCTGCAACTAGATGCATCTATTTCTTCTACTCTCCTTGTTATCAGTTCATCCTGTAACTGATACTTTATCAAATTCACGTTCGAACATTTATCTTTGGACACCATATATTTCCAACAATCCAATTTCTTACAACCACATTCCAGCAAGACCATACCAGCAACTCCACGTCTTCCCTCATTGCTATATCTCTTCCTGTATCCCCTACATTTGCATTCAAATCACCTAGCGCAGCCATAACTTTATGGTCTTCAAACCCAGCAATGCACAAATTAAAACTCCCTCAAAAATAGAAAATGAAATGGCCTCAAAGATAAAAAGCCTACATTTATCCATTTACACTAAGTTGCTCCTATTCTTCTTTTGATGATGATTTCAACTTTACCAATACAAGCAGCAAAGCTCATAATATTTTTAAATGAGTCACTGAATAAGCTGATAAAAAATTATTAGTACTTCTAATCGCTCTCACTATTTATACTTTTTAATAAAGCTTATGAAACCCCTTCAGCAATATTTCTATAAAGTAGGGTGTGGTTTAGCTGAAAAATCTAGATGGTGCTTTAATCTAATTCAGCAGAATTATTGTCATTAAATGAAAGAAGAGGATACTGGAAAAAATATTTTATATTAATAAATATGCTCATACGCACACACGTGCACACACACACACACACACACACACACACATATATATATATATATATATATATATATATATATATATATATATATGTATTGGAAGTACGTTTAGGAATAGAAGGATGGATGTATTGGCCTTGTGTGAGACGAAGATAAAAGGAAAGGGTGAAGTGATGTTTGGTGAAATGTCTGGTAGAGTGTCTGGGATTGAAAGGGGAAGAGCGAGAGAGGGTGTGGCAGGTAAAGTAGTGGAATGGAAGGAGATATCATCTAGGTTAATGTGGGTAAGGGTTAGGTTGGGTAGGAAATGTTGGGCGTTTGTCAGTGCGTATGGGCCAGGTAGTGGGAAAAGTGAAGAAGAGCGGAATGAGTTCTGGAATGAATTAACTAGGTGTGTAGAAGGATTGGGTAGAAGGAATTATGTAGTTGTCATGGGTAACTTGAAGGCTAGAGTGGGCGCTGGAGAGGTAGAAGGTGTCATTGGGAAGTATGGCGTACCAGGTGAAAATGAGAGTGGTGAGAGACTGGTAGATATGTGTGTTGAGCAAGAGATGGTGATAAGTAATAGCTTTTTTAAAAAGAAAGATAGAAATAAGTATACATGGGTAAGAGTGGCAAATGGAAGAGTAGTAGAAAGGGCATTAATGAATTATGTGTTGATAACTAAAAGAATGTTTGAAAGATTGAAAGACGTGCACGTGTTTAGGGGTATGGCTAACGGTATGTCTGATAATTTTTTAGTGGAAGGAAAATTAGTTGTAGCAAAAGAGTGGGGGAATAGAGTAGGTGGATGTAAAAGGGAGCTAGTGAGGGTTGAAGAGCTAATAAAACCGGGGGTAAAAAGTAAATATCAGGAAAGGTTGAAAATGACATATGACGAAGTGAAAGTAAGAGAAATCGGCAATTTAGAGGAAGAGTGGAAGTTAGTAAAAGAAAATTTTGTTGGGATTGCAAGTGATGTGTGTGGCAAGAAGGTTGTTGGAGGCAGCATGAGGAAGGGTAGTGAATGGTGGAATAAAGGAGTGAAAGTAAAAGTGGAAGAGAAAAAGAGGGCTTTTGAAGAATGGCTGCAGAGTAATAGCATAGAGAAGTATGAAAAATATAGAGAGAAAAATGTGGAAGTAAAGCGCAAGGTACGTGAGGCAAAGAGGGCAGCTGACCTGAGGTGGGGTCAGGGATTAGGTCATTCATATGAAGAGAATAAGAAGAAGTTTTGGAAAGAAGTGAAGAGAGTAAGGAAGGCTGGCGCAAGAATTGAAGAGACAGTGAAAGATGGAAATGGAAGGTTGTTAAAAGGAGAGGAGGCAAGGAAAAGATGGGCGGAATATTTTGAAAGTTTACTGAATGTTGAGGATAATAGGGAGGCAGATATAATTGCTGTTGCAGGTGTTGAGGTGCCAGTGATGGGAGATGAGAATGAGAGAGATATTACAATAGATGAAGTGAGGAGAGCACTAGATGAAACGAGAGTAGGAAAAGCGTCTGGTATGGATGGTGTGAGAGCTGAGATGTTGAAGGAAGGGGGTGTGACTGTACTTGAATGGTTGGTGAGATTGTTTAATATGTGTTTTGTGTTGTCAATGGTACCAGTAGATTGGGTTTGTGCATGTATTGTACCACTATATAAGGGTAAGGGAGATGTGCATGAGTGTTGTAATTCAAGAGGTATTAGTTTGTTAAGCGTAGTTGGAAAAGTGTATGGTAGAGTAATGATTAATAGGATTAAGGATAAAACAGAGAACGCAATCTTAGAAATACAGGGTGGTTTTAGAAGAGGTAGGGGTTGTATGAATCAGATTTTTACAGTAAGGCAGATATACGAGAAATATTTAGCAAAAGGTAAGGAGGTGTATGTTGCGTTTATGGATCTGGAGAAAGCGTATGATAGAGTTGATAGGGAAGCTAAGTGGAATGTGATGAGGTTATATGGAGTTGGTGGAAGGTTGTTGCAAGCAGTGAAAAGTTTCTACAAAGGTAGTAAAGCATGTGTTAGGATAGGAAATGAAGTGAGTGATTGGTTTCCGGTGAGAGTGGGCTGAGACAGGGAATTGTGATGTCACCGTGGTTGTTTAAGTTGTATGTTGATGGAGTGGTGAGAGAGGTGAATGCTCGAGTGCTTGGACGAGGATTAAAACTGGTAGGCGAGAATGACCATGAATGGGAGGTAAATCAGTTGTTGTTTGCGGATGATACTGTACTGGTTGCAGACACAGAAGAGAAGCTTGGCTGATTAGTGACAGAATTTGGAAGAGTGTGTGAGAGAAGGAAGTTGAGAGTTAATGTGGGTAAGAGTAAGGTTATGAGATGTACGAGAAGGGAAGGTGGTGCAAGGTTGAATGTCATGTTGAATGGAGAGTTACTTGAGGAGGTGGATCATTTTAAGTACTTGGGGTCTATTGTTGCAGCAAATGGTGGAGTGGAAGCAGATGTACGTCAGAGAGTGAATGAAGGTTGCAAAGTGTTGGGGGCAGTTAAGGGAGTAGTAAAAAATAGAGGGTTGGCCATGAATGTAAAGCAAGTTCTATATGAGAAAGTGATTGTACCAACTGTGATGTATGGATCGGAGTTGTGGGGAATGAAAGTGACGGAGAGACAGAAATTGAATGTGTTTGAGATGAAGTGTCTAAGGAGTATGGCTGGTGTATCTCGAGTAGATAGGGTTAGGAACGAAGTGGTGAGAGTGAGAACGGGTGTAAGAAATGAGTTAGCAGCTAGAGTGGATATGAATGTGTTGAGGTGGTTTGGCCATGTTGAGAGAATGGAAAATGGCTGTCTGCTAAAGAAGGTGATGAATGCAAGAGTTGATGGGAGAAGTATTCTTGTACTTCTCCCATCAACTCTTGGATGGATGGATGGAGTGAAGGAAGCTCTGTGTGATAGGAGGATATATGTGAGAGAGGCAAGAGAGCGTGCTAGAAATAGGAATGAATGGCGAGCGATTGTGACGCAGTTCCGGTAGGCCCTGCTGGTGCCCCCGATCGCCTTAGATGACCGCGGAGGTAGCAGCAGTAGGGGATTCAGCATTATGAAGCTTCATCTGTGGTGGATAACGGGGGAGGGTGGGCTGTGGCACCCTAGCAGTACCAGCTGAACTTGATTGAGTCCCTTGTTAGGTCCCCTTTTTGTTTTTGTTTCATTTATTGATGTCGGCTACCCCCCAAAATTGGGGGAAGTGCCTTGGTATATGTATGTATGTACATACATATATTTATGTGTATATATATATATGTATATATGTATATGTATATAAATATATATATATATATATATATATATATATATATATATATATATATGTGTGTGTGTGTGTAGAGAT
>NC_090754.1:28549617-28552117 GCF_036898095.1 Palaemon carinicauda | reverse complement strand
ATGGAGAGTTACTTGAGGAGGTGGATCAGTTTAAGTACTTAGGGTCTGTTGTTGCAGCAAATGGTGGAGTGGAAGCAGATGTACGTCAGAGAGTGAATGAAGGTTGCAAAGTGTTGGGGGCAGTTAAGGGAGTAGTAAAAAATAGAGGATTGGGCATGAATGTAAAGAGAGTTCTATATGAGAAAGTGATTGTACCAACTGTGATGTATGGATCGGAGTTGTGGGGAATGAAAGTGATGGAGAGACAGAAATTGAATGTGTTTGAGATGAAGTGTCTGAGGAGTATGGCTGGTGTATCTCGAGTAGATAGGGTTAGGAACGAAGTGGTGAGGGTGAGAACGGGTGTAAGAAATGAGTTAGCGGCTAGAGTGGATATGAATGTGTTGAGGTGGTTTGGCCATGTTGAGAGAATGGAAAATGGCTGTCTGCTAAAGAAGGTGATGAATGCAAGAGTTGATGGGAGAAGTACAAGAGGAAGGCCAAGGTTTGGGTGGATGGATGGTGTGAAGAAAGCTCTGGGTGATAGGAGGATAGATGTGAGAGAGGCAAGAGAGCGTGCTAGAAATAGGAATGAATGGCGAGCGATTGTGACGCAGTTCCGGTAGGCCCTGCTGCTTCCTCCGGTGCCTTAGATGACCGCGGAGGTAGCAGCAGTAGGGGACTCAGCAGTATGAAGCTTCATCTGTGGTGGAAATGTGGGAGGTTGGGCTGTGGCACCCTAGCAGTACCAGCTGAACTCGGCTGAGTCCCTGGTTAGGCTGGAGGAACGTAGAGAGTAGAGGTCCCCTTTTTGTTTTGTTTCTTGTTGTTGTCGGCTACCCCCCTAAATTGGGGGAAGTGCCTTTGGTATATGTATGTATGTATATATATATATATATATATTGTATATAATTTTTTTTCTATCACTATATACAGTACACACACACATATCTATATATATATATATATATATATATATGTATATATATATATATATATATATATATATCTATATATATGTATATATATATTTATATATATATATATATATATATATATATATATATATATATATATATCTATATATATGTATATATATATTTATATATATATATATATATATATATATATATATATATATATATATATATATATATATATTTACTGTCTAAATACTCTCTCCAGTCATTCTTGGATTTTGACTTCACTATCAAGACTGGAATACTTAGCATGATCTACCTTGTAATTTCCATTACTTCCTCGAAAACCTTCATCAAACAATTTGTCTTTGGCTCCTTTTTTTTGGTATCCCAAGTATAATTTGATATCTATGGTTTTCTCCTTGTAACTGCATGTCCCAAAACTTCACGACAAACTGACTAATACATGTTCTTCATTTAATACCATTCTTTATTAACTTTCTGTTCTTTGTCTCTTAAAGTCTCTAAGACTGCAAATCGATTCCGATATTCAGTAACAAAGGTTTCACTGTGCTCATTTTCTAAAAGGTCAGTAGTATCAAACTTAAGTATTCTATCTACATTTCTGCTGGGAGATTTCAGTTTTGATTTCAGTGTGGCAATGGGGAGCTGGTGATCACTACCAATATCTGCTCCTCTGTGCCTTCTTACATTTCCCAGAGTCCTCCTTCTCTCTTTATTTATTGCAATGTGATCTATTTGATTTTTGTAATTACCACATGGTGGAGTCCCCGTATGTTTGTGGATGTCCTTGTGCTAAAAAAGAGTGGTGTGTGGTTGTGTATGTTTTATATATGTATGTATGTATATATACACACACACACACACACACACATATATATATATATACATATATATATATATATATATATATATATATATATATATATATATATCATCTTCATCATCATTATCCCTTCCTTTGGCTATTAACACATAGAGCCAGTCTTCTTTAACTTGAGCTTTTAAATAGACACTTTTTCCAATTATCCTTTGCTATTTCACTTATCATAGTACTCAATCATGTAGGCCTGGGTCTTACAACTCTTCTAGTGCCATGTGGAGCCCATTTAAAGGTTTGGTGAACTAATCTCTCTTGGGGAGTGCGAAGAGCACGCCTAAACCATCTCCATCTACATCTCGCCATGATCCCATCCACATATGGCACTCGAGTAATCTCTCTTATAGTTTCATTTCTAATCCGGTTCTGCCAATATTCTAAGTATTTTTTTTATCCAGCCTACAAAATCTGTTGGATATTGTTTCATTGTTATACCACGACTCATGTCCATGCAATAACACCGATCTAGCTAAACTGATATATAGCCTGATCTATATGTAATTTCAGGCGATTTGATTTCTAAGTTTTATTTAACCTAGTCATTGTATTACTTGCTTTTTCAATCTTTCATTAAACTTCAATCCTAAAGATCCTATATAATAGATGATAGTTTCTAATTATTCAATTGATTCTATCTCATTATTACCTCATCCTTCCAATGACCTTTCATCTTACATTGCATATTCTGTTCTCATCATCT
>NC_090754.1:28527117-28537117 GCF_036898095.1 Palaemon carinicauda | reverse complement strand
TATATACGCACACACACACACACACACACATATATATATATATATATATATATATATATATATATATATATATGTGTGTGTGTGTGTGTGTGTGCATGTATGTATATATAAATATATATATATATATATATATATATATATATATATATATATATATAAATATATATATATATATATATATATATATATATATATATATATATATATATATATATATATATATATATAGATTAATATTCATAGTTATATATCTAAATGTGTGTAGTATATGTACACACACACACATACTGTATATATACTGTATATATATATATATATATATATATATATATATATATATATATATATATATATGTGTGTGTGTGTGCGTGTGTGTGTGTGTGCATGTTTGTATATATAAATTATATATATATATAAATATATATAAATATATATATATGTATATATATATATATATATACATATATATATATATATATATATATATATATATATATATATATATATATATATACATATATATATATATATATATATATATATATATATATATATATTATATTTCATAATAAGTGATATCAATAACACGCAAAGGATAATACTGACGTTCATTTATACGTCTTCCCTTTACCTGTATTTGCCTTTTCCTATAGTTTGTTTGTTTTTATACCCACACGATATCCCCAAAAGCTTTTCATTAATTTAAATGAAGTCCTGTGAACGATCGAGTTGCTCAGTTTTGTACCAGGATCAAAGATTTTGTTTTTTTGTGCGTTGGCTGTTCATTATTCATTAACCAAATGAGGTATTCATTAAAACTTTAATTATAATTAAGAACTGGAGTTAATTAACAAGAGGGCTTGAAAGACAAACTAATATTTCACTAGAGAAAATCGGCGTGGGTTAGATTCGACGCAGTTTTGATGCTGGTGCCTGGTTCCTGGTTCCTTATTGCTCACTCCGCAAAATAAGTTTGCGGGCACTCTATCTCTTTATAGATAGGCGCAAAGCTTCTAAGCTTATTCTTATTATTGTTATCAAGTTTATATCATCTGTGCCTTAAATAAAATTAATATCATAATGAGATTCTCAATCTTTACTTTTATTCCCTTCTACCTTAAAATTAGATAGGATAACACCTTGTTATCATCAGTTTTGGCAACCTGTTGTGGTAATCAGTTTGGACTTCTTAAACTCTTCTTTTATATGCATTGCCCTACCTATAAATGCAGCCAGATCCCTGCTAGGATTTTTCAGCGTACCTAAACTTATTTCTACATTCTTTAGCCTGCTGCCTAAACCGAAGGTGGAAGACAGATAATGCACACAGATGGCTGCCTTTCGTCAAGCACCATTTAAGGGGAACAAATGATCCATCATGACGACTCAGCAGTAAGTCCAAACCTTTTGTCGGTTGCAGAAACAATCCCAAACGTCAATGGTATTTGCATGGTTGCACAAAGGTCTCAATTGGTCGGACGAGTTCTTAGGTTCAAACACAGCGTTTTATTCCCTTTAAAACTTCACTACATTGAGCAAAGTCCATGTGCTGGCATAAGGCCAGATTTATCTAAACTATTCTGCACCTGATGTACAGAAATGTATCGCTTAATCCAGCTCAGGATTTTATTTTTGTGTGTGCGTTAACAGTGAGTAAATAAAAAGGAACAGTACACCAAGTGCTAGGGGTTTACTAATGGAGTTATGACAGGGACGGTATGACGGAGTTTATGTTAAAAACCTAGTGAATTCTTTAAATCTGAGAGAGGTCGACTACGGATTTTATTTATGTCAAAAGGAATGTATGTATCACTCAGCAACATCTAGATTATTTACGGTTGAATGAGAAATCTCCCATTCCAGGCTTTGAATATTATAAAGGGGAACGTTCCAACATACTTCAAGTACCTTGATCGAGATTGGACATAAATTGGTTCTATACAAATTTGTGTTCGTACTTTAAGCTTACTTGTTTGTTTTCAATAGATTTTCCCAACTTTTTGGAGCACATTTTCAAAACGAACACCATTCCAACTGGAGTCTAAGAATTAAAGTAAGAATCAACTGTGCTAACTTTCAACAGACATTAAAATTCTTATGTCCGAACCACTCAGATTTTAAATCTAATGTATTTCATTGAGTAATTTTAAATGAACAAATTGATTCTCACCTACATGTAAAGATTTAAAGGCCTCTCATGAATGCAAGAGGCAAGGGACACTGACAATGTCCTAGCTAGCAGGACAATGCCCTAGAGACTGGCCATTTATACACATTCTCAGTGCCAAAGCCCCGTCTCCACCAAAGCTAGGACCAGGGAGGGCCTTGCAATGGCTGCCGATGACTCAGCAGATAGATCTATAGGCTCCCAGAAACCTCACCCCACCCCACAAGCACGGTGAGGTTACAGACACTACAAGAAACTATCGAGCTTGAAGGGAACTCGAACCCTAGTCTGGCAGATCACCAGGCAGGGACGTTTTCAATAGACCACCGCATTCATCCTGTATACAAGACTTGCATATTGAGTAACTCTTTCCAAAAATAGTCGGTAGGGGATTCTGGACATTGAGTTAAATTCCATTCTTTGCCTGAAGTACATCTGTGGAAGATAGTAGGTGCCTCTTCGTCTTGTTCTTCAAAGTTGAGTATGAATTTCCAAAATTTGTCCTTATTGATATATAAAACTAATCTATGAAGTTTTGACATGGAACAGTAATTAAATGACATGTTTTAGCGTGATACAGATAAATTCTTAGGCTTATTGCTATATTTTTAACTATGAAGTTATAAACATTAATACAATTTCAAACTAATTTCTTCTTCTTCTTCTTCTTCTTCTAGTCATGGTAACGGTCAGAGTAATTATTATTACTGCCATTATCATTATTATCACATTATTATGCACACATCTATATTCATATATTCACTAGTGACGGTAAAAGTTTTAGCACTTAGCTGGGTCATAAACTTCTTCTTCTTCTTCTTCTTCTTCTTCTTCTTCTTCTTCTTATTATTATTATTATTATTGACAAACAGTCCTTACGTAGATTAGAAGAAAATTGAAGGAAGGATGATGCGCGCTCATCAACTCTCTGAATTGATCTTCAAAAAGGAAATGAAGTTGTAGCAGCAGATGATTGCAGCAACACAGGTAAACAGGCAATTGAACGGTGCAATAAAAGGTAACCACGAAAGCCAACGCTGCAATTTGCATCGAATATCTCTCCCGTTCGCCCAGCCATTTGCAATTCGCAATTCGCAGTGGCCATAACAGAGGAACATCTCTGTAATACATCCGACGCCATTAGATGGCGCTGCTCCTTCTGCCGAGTAATTATTCTTTGCTGCAAACTGTTCGCAGTCTTCAGCACTTTCTGGAATCGTTCCAACTTTTCCCTCCTTTGCTTGTATTAAGCTTCAGAAGGCTCTCCCAGCCCCTCAACGTAACCCCCCCTCTCTTTCCCCCCTCTCTCTCTCCTCTCTCCCTCTCTTTCTCTAGTTTTTTCCTCGTCCCTTTCCCCTTTCGTTTTACATTTTTGTTGTTTGTCTTTCCTTTTGTTTTGTTTACTGTGTTGTACCTAGTGTCTTCTATTCCAGATACTGTTTATTTTAGTCCTACTCTTCTTTTTTTTCTCTCTCTACATGTTTTATTTGAATACGAAGATAAAAGCCAGAGCGACAGAAAAGAAACAGCGCACGTATCAATAAATCCTGACACAATTACGTATTATTCTTTGAGATAGGGAAAGATATAGTTATTGTAGTATGTGGTTGCGAGAGATTCGAAATTTACGTACAATATAATATTTGCTGTAAATTTTGTAATGAAAAGATCACTCCTGTCATATCTGAAAATATTTTACCACGTATAAAAAGTAAGCTTTCTTCTATGCAACCATAGACTGCGTATGTACAGTATTGTACTATTCACACTGTACAGTATATAGATAAGTGGAGGACCATCGTATTATGGAGCGAGTTTTAGACGTATTCTTATACGTATTTCCCTGAAGTGCAGTATACAGACAAATGAATAAATAAATGAATATCTCTTCGGCTGAAATTTATGAACAGCATCTATATCAGCAATACAGATAGAGGAATAGCAAGAAATGGTTCTGTCCTGGAGAAAATTGCTTTAAAAAATAAGTGTTTCCTTAGAAATGCTAAGCTTGTTACAACCAAATAGGAGAAGATATCATAAATATACCAACCTAATGGCGTAGAATATGTCAGCCATACAAGTCACACGAGAGAAGTTTGAAGGAATACTATTTAAATAAGAGAGAAATTAGGGAATATACCACCCAAAACTAGACGCTAGGAGTATGTAAACCAAAAGGGTAAAAGGCACAAGTTAGGAGATGAACATTTAATTGTTCTAAAAGTTTTATCTATCTATAAGGAAGGACATAAATTGGAATTATACTAACGGAAAAAAAAACAGATTTGGGAAAATAACAATTTTAAATAAGGCAGGATTTAAGAGTAATATTAGCCAAATAAGACAAAAGTTGGGAAATACACCAACCAAAAAGGATGGATTTTTTAGAAATATGCGACGACCAGAATAAGTCAAGAGTATAAATAGACATCAAATAAATGTACCAAGACTTATAAGCTATATCATCCAAGTTGAAAAGAGTTTGGGCGATAAACCATCCAAATAGGGCAGCAATAAAACTTGGGGAAAAAGAAAAGAATTTATAATGTATACCATTAGAATATGAAAAATATTAAGAAATAACCTAGGCAGTGAGATTGCAATTTGTGTGGTATGCTAAATAAGAGAGAATTTGAGAAATCTACCTATTAAGTAGGCAGGGAAATGGGGAAAAAATCGCAACTAAATATTGGAAAAGTTTAAGAGATATGGAAGCGAGGAGGACAAAACTCAAGATCTATATGTAGTAAATGCCGTAGATGTGGGACTTAAGCAGGGTTTAAACTTGAGCATATATATATATATATATATATATATATATATATATATATATATATATATATATATATATATATATAAACCAGATAATAATGGAAAGAGCTATATGAAATATTCAAGGCAAAGAGATATAAAAAATAATTAAGGTAAAAATATATAACAAGTAATAAAGGCAAAGGAATATACCAAATGATTAAGGCAAATGTTAAGGAATATACCACCAATATGTGTTAGTAGATGTGCGATAAACAAGCAAACCGAACATAATTTGGGAGCTATAGTAAATCAAATACAAATGAAGTATAAATGGAGAGAGAGATTAGTCAAATGGGTAAGACAGCTGAGAATTATACGTCGGGACACAAGGTCGAAATGGGTGAATGCTGTGAGATACACCAATGAAATATGGTAGAATTCAGGCAAACAAGCTTTTGGGAGGCACACCAGCTAAGTTGAAAATGTAATAAACTGAACAAATCCGTCAAAGATTTAGCCAAATACAATTACAAATGCCTTTATTTTATAGCATTACTAAATGGGAGAGCAAAAGTTTAGATATTATTATTATTATTATTATTATTATTATTATTATTATTATTATTATTATTATTATTATTATTATTATTATTATTACTAGCCAAGCTACAACCCTAGTTGGAAAAGCAGGATGCTATTAGCCCAAGGGCTCCAATAGGGAAAAATAGCCCAGTGAGGAAAGGAAATAAGGAAATAAATAAATGATGAGAACAAGTTAACAACAAATCATTCTAAAACAGTAACAACGTCAAAGCAGATATGCCCCATATAAACTATTAACAACGTCAAAAACAGATACGTCATTTATAAACTATAAAAAGACTCACGTCAGCCTGGTGAACATAAAAACATTTGCTCCAACTTTGAACTTTTGAAGTTCTACTGATTCAACTACCCGATTTGGAAGATCATATATTATGCTTTACATATAATGAAAAGGATGATAGATATACCAAGAATACAGGGTAAATTTTAGGATACGTATATATTAACCAAATAGGAAGGAGTTACAAGATACACCCACATAGAACGCCATAAGGGGAAACAAATACCAACCTATTATGGCATAAGAGACGAGTTGTTGGAAGGCATATCAATGAAATGTTTATAAAAAAGATACACACACACACACACACATATATATATATATATATATATATATATATATATATATATATATATATATATATATATTTATATATATATATGCACCCACACTCATATATATAGATATATACACTGCATATTATATACATACTAACCTAATTAGGGAGTTGATTGTATATTTACCAACCACATATGTTAGAAGCTTTGAAATATATCAGCCAATTCGGGCTTATTTTATGAGCCTGATTTAGGATCTATATCAACTAAATGGGCCGGGTTAGATACGATTTTCTAAATATACGTGATAGTGTAGAATCAATGAGGAATATAATTTGAATTAGTAAAAACTTAGGAAATATACCAACTAAACATTACAGAAGTTGAGAAAAATGGTAAAGGATTCTAGAAAACTGGATACCAGAATGAAACAGGTCAAGGGAAAAGTCAGGCCAATAAATCAGAGTTTGGAGGAATGTGCACAATATATGGCAGAAGTTAGGAGCTGTAACTGACAATTAGAGCTGAAGTTAACCCTCGGGATACTTAATGGACATAGAATAAAACAGATAAATAACCTTAAACGTCCGACCAAAAATGGACAAAGTATATATAGAGACGTTCAAATAAGAAATACTAACGAGAGAGAGAGAGAGAGAGAGAGAGAGAGAGAGAGAGAGAGAGAGAGAGAGAGAGAGAGAGAGAGAGAGAGAGAGAGAGATATTTAATGGACATAGAATATAACATAAATAACCTTAAACGTCCGACCAAAAATGGACAAAGTATATATAGAGACGTTCAAATAAGAAATACTAACGAGAGAGAGAGAGAGAGAGAGAGAGAGAGAGAGAGAGAGAGAGAGAGAGAGAGAGAGAGAGAGAGAGATACTTAATGGACATAGAATATAACAGATAAATAACCTTATACGGCCGACCAAAAATGGACAAAGTATATATAGAGACGTTAAAATAAGAAATACTAACGAGAGAGAGAGAGAGAGAGAGAGAGAGAGAGAGAGAGAGAGAGAGAGAGAGAGAGAGAGAGAGAGAGAGAGAGAGAGAGAAAGAGAATTCCTTTTGTTTCCGTCAAGTCAGGATCATCAATTGTAGAACGTTCCCTGTGGCGTTTTCCTGCCACTTTTCGCGCATACCCTAATTGGCTCCGGGAGAAGAAAGTCTTAATTTAAGCGTTTTGTCTGAATGTGCGAATTGGGAGTTCTTAATCATGGACGAGATTGGTTAAACTTAATTGCTAAACCTCCATTGGAACGGGTAGTTGATTTTTGTGAGGAATAATTGATAATTCTATAAATGCAGAACATTTTGTATACGTAATGTCATTCTTTAGTCAAGTTCCAAACCTTCTTCTTCTTCTTCTTCTTCTTCTTCTTCTTCTTCTTCTTCTTCTTCTTCTTCTTCTTTCGACCTTATTCGTTTCACTGTATTATAGGTTTGGCAGGTCGAATCTACTATCTCGATCTGTTTCTGTTCCTTGCCTCTTCTTCCCTTAGTCCCATCTCATCCATATCCCTTCTCACTATATCAATCTATCTGATACGCTGACGTTCCACATTCTTTCCCCAATTGCTTGTATGTTCTTAGCTCTCCTGATTGATTCCACCTTCTCCATTTCCATTACATGATCATAGTATCTTAGACGAAGTTCTCTACCCTCATCCTTTTTACATTACATATACCAACCATTCTTTTTATATACTGACTCTCCTTCCTTTCCAGTAGTGATATCCTAACAATCCATATTACAATCCTCATCTCGGTTCTTTCTAACCGTCTCTCCCTATTCCTCTTAAGTGTTGCAAGTTTCCAGATCTCTTGAAAAGTTCCACCTCCTTCTTTCGTTTGACTCATGCAGGCCTTCGACCACAATTCAGGGTTCCAGCATTCCCAATTTTTCATTTAAATTATTCTGGTGGATGTGGATCAAACATCTCATCTTCTAATTCCAGGTATGATGAAGCGACCAAGTAAATGCAGGAACTCATTTGATTCCTACTAGGACAACCGTAGTAACTCCTCGATTGTATGGACAAGAACTTGCAATATCCTTAGATGTTGCCATTGTGGCGGAATGATTTAATCCCAAATCATTCCAAGGAACTGGAGATGTTTAAAATTTCGTCAAATCTAAATCAGAAACTCAGAATTGATTTTCAAGTCAGCAGTAATATTTTCGCTAGGCAGAGCTCCCCAAAAAGAGCCCATACACACAAATTTCCTTTGCTCAATATAAAATAAAGTTCCTACAATCTATTCCATAGTTCCTGGAAACGAAATATTTGAGTTAAAAATCAGTACCGAATGCCAACCATTTAATGTCTCGCTACAGAAACTCTCAATAGGAAGCTGATACTAAAGGTCCTCTTACCAATCAACCGTTTTGATTAAAAAGAGAGATTTCCTAGACTAGACCGGTCGTTTCACAGATAGAAGCAAATGGTACAGGAGCAATAATTGCTCTCATTCACAAAGAAAAGGGATTTTATACAGTAAGAGAAAAACAGTATCCCACCCAGTACACTGTTAAAAATTTGCCGTTAACAAAAAAAAAAAAAAAAAAAAACTTGAATAAATGTTGCCAAGCTCTTACCTTTTCAAAAACGGATATATTGACGTAATTGAGGGATACTACGCTCACCAATCCGTAAAATATAACAACAAAGTATGGTAAAATTACGGCCGCCTGTATATCAATAAAATACCGCTGAAAACAATATATTTCCGATTAAAATTACGTTTTTTTCTAACAGTGTAAGGTATATAAAAAAATCCCTGTCAATGTTGTAGCCAAGTTTATCACCTTACCAAGAACTGTATACTTAAGTACGATAACAATAAATCTTGCTCAATGAGAGAAGCAGTGGAAGTGGTCCCAAGGGACTACGACTAAGCAGTTTGTGGATTCATTAACGCATACCCAAGACAGACCTTCAACGACATAAGAATGGACATATGAATGTGACATCCAATTTGTGTTAACAGATATTTACTTGATTTCGAGGATGATAACCTGTCCTAGATATCTTTAAAAAGTTGGATATTTATTTCCTATGACTTTGTATAAATATATATATATATATATATATATATATATATATATATATATATATTATTTATATGTATATATGTATATGTATATATATATATATATATATATATATATATATATATATATATATATATGTGTGTGTGTGTGTGTATATGTATGTGTATGCGTGTATATGTATATATATGTATTCAACAGACGGTGTCAAGGGAGCGAGTAAAATTTTGATATTGAATTCCCATCACATAGAAGAAAGTAAGCCGGATCCCTGTTTTATCGATGAAAAATTTAACAATTTGAAAAAATATAATAATTTGGAAAAATTTAAATTCTAAAGTAATAGATATATACCTTGATTATGTATAAGTTAGTGGTGCGAACATGAGAAATACTTGGGAAATTTTTAAGCGTTACTGCTTTAGTAAACTTACTAATAAAAGAAAATCTGTAAAAGAAAAATTTTGCGGTAAAATACACAATGTGTTTATATCATAGATTATTGCAATAAAAAGATGCAGTACGGAAATCTAAACCTAAAGAGTGTTAGCACTAAATTATCTGAAGAAGATCAAAGTATACACACTATATTATGGACATAGACTGAGAGAGAGAGAGAGAGAGAGAGAGAGAGAGAGAGAGAGAGAGAGAGAGAGAGAGAGAGAGAGAGAGAGAGAGAGAAAGCCAGCAGTAACCATAGTAACCAACTTGACAGACGTAATCCTCCAAAAGCACCAGAACTATCCAGATAACAATACAGTGATAAATTACTCTTCAATCGGGATCTACCTACAAATGCCAAATAGGGCCCTTATTACCGAAGGCGATCTGTCAGAATGTTTCAATTCTGATACG
>NC_090754.1:28519617-28524617 GCF_036898095.1 Palaemon carinicauda | reverse complement strand
CATTGAATATGTATCGATGAATGCTATTTACAAATATTCCATTACAGGAGAACTACAGTAATATGTTAAACACATCCTTTACTGGTAAAAGTTATCTATTTTTCTATTTTTATAATCGTAAAAATTTACTGCTTTTAAAGATAAGATTCATGATGGTGATGATGATGACAATGAGCACAATGAAAAGTTGCAATCCAAATTACCATACCTAAATACGAAATAAAATCAGAAAAAGGTCTGTGGTAGCTTTGTGAATATCATTTCCGACTCGGAATTTGTGGGCCGAAAATTTGAGCCCTACACAACCTCGCCGTCCGGGTCTCTGTGACTTTGCAATGAGGGCTTAGTTATCTGCAGCCATTGTCTGGCCTTCCCTAGTCTCAACTTGGGTGGAGATAAGGCTTGGGTGCTGATCATTTGAATACATGGCTGGCATTTAGGACATTGTCCTTTCCC
Organism: Palaemon carinicauda; assembly: GCF_036898095.1. Classification (NCBI taxonomy): domain Eukaryota; kingdom Metazoa; phylum Arthropoda; class Malacostraca; order Decapoda; family Palaemonidae; genus Palaemon; species Palaemon carinicauda. The sequence goes on along the minus strand of NC_090754.1, from coordinate 28,524,161 downwards.
TTGACTCTGTCCATCATAATCAGTGAAAAAAAAGAAAAAAAAAATGGAGGTCTTGCAACTTCCTTGAGGTTTCATGGAAAAATGAGATTTTCCAGCGGTGGTTCAACCTGACCTTTGATAATTTTTATTAAACATTTTACATCTATTGTCTATATGGCATCTGTAATTGCTTTCTATAGTTAAAAAATGCTTTAATTATGACAATGATGAAAATAAAACATGTAGTTCTCGCAGCACAGTCACTTGGATTATTATGTCTCGTGCACTTGGAGTAAAAAAAAGGATCGACATTCTTCGAAAGAAATTCACTCACAATCGAAAACGACTGTTTAAACACGCAAAGACACACGCACGCGCTTGCTTTCACACACAAAGGAACCGTGAAAATACTTATTTCTCTGCAAATGGTTCCGAGGCAAATTTATTAGTCCTCACCTGAGACGACCAAGGCGTAGAGGTACCACAGGAGGAAGACCGTCTGCCCAGACCAGTGATCAAACGACAGTTGATTCTCCTGCTTCAGCAGACTTGCAAGGACGTTGATGAAGATGTTCCCCGAACTATAACGAGTCGTTTTCACACCGAGGTAGCTCTTCGTCAGCCATAACTGGAGGAGGACTATCAGGCTGAACGCGAAAGGGGATGAAGCGATGATCAACCACACCTGCATCAAAAAGTTAGTTTATTCATTTATCTATTACAATTTTCAATTTCATCTGCAGTTATTTATACTTGTGTCATCTTTATTTAGTCTTAGTAAAGATTTTGGCTTTATTTATTGAAAGGTTTATTTATCTTTTTACTTATTCTTTAATTGCTTAAAGTTTTTAATCAAATTTTATGATAATGATGTATTCTTTTCTAATTTTCTGACCTTTTAATTTTAGAAGGTTGTCATTTAGTTACAGTAATAATAATAATAATAATAATAATAATAATAATAGTAGCAACAACAACAACAACAACAACAAAAATAATAATAATGATGATAATGATAATAATAATGATAATGATAATGATAACAATTTACTACTACTACTACTACTACTACTACTACTACTACTACTACTAATAATAATAATAGTAGTAGTAGCAACAATAACAACAAAAATAATAATAATAATAATAATGATAATGATAAAAATTTACTATTACTAATAATAATATTGATATTTCTAATGACATATTTCTAATATCAATAAAAGGAGGAAAAACAAACTGACTGCGGTTATACGTCAGCCTATACCAAACTATTATGCGTATATTTCTATTGACCTAAAACAGTTTGATATCGTGATTAAAAGGGAGTCTTGAAAGGCTTCAGAGAAAGAAAGCCTCCAGGCAAACTTTCTATGAAAAAAAAAAAAAAAAAAAAATTTATATTAAACCTAAAAGTCTACGGAAATAACACGTAGCATTTAAGTTTCTAGAGCGTGTAACGTTTATTATTATTATTATTATTATTATTATTATTATTATTATTATTATTATTATTATTATTATTATTATTTTTACTTGCTAAGCTACAACCCTGTTGGAAAAGCAGGAAAATAGCCCAGTGAGGAAAGGATACAAGGGAAAATAAAATATTCTAAGAACAGTAACATGGAAATAAATATTTCCTATATAATTATAAAAACTTTAACAAAACAAGATGAAGAGAAATTAGATTGAATAGTGGGCTCGAGTGTACCCTTAAGAAATAGAACTCTAACCCTAGACAGTGAAAGACCATGGTACAGAGACTGTGGCACTACCCAAGACTAGAGAACAATGGTTTGATTTTGGAGTGTCCTTCTCCTAGAAGAACTGCTTACTACAGCAAGACTCCCTTCTACCATTACCAAGAGGAAAGTAACCACTGAACAATTACAGTGCAGTAGTTAACCCTTTGAGCGAAGAAGAATTGTTTGGTAATCTCAAAGTTGTCAGGTGTATGAGGACAGGGGAGAATCTGTAAAGAATAGGCCAGACTATTCAGTGTATGTGTAGGCAAAAGGAAAGTGAACCGTAACCAGAGAGAAGGATCTAATGTGGTACTGTCTGGCCAGGCAAAGTACCCCATAACTCTCTAGCGGTAGTATCTCACTCCAGTTCAAACGGCTTCTTCAACTGTAAGAATTCGTATAATTTTTTTCCGTGTATATTAATAACTACATAAACAAACAGAAAAGCAAACACAAAATGGAAATTGCACGGAGCCAAATACATACATATATTCCTTAGTGAAGGTAACTATAAGGCAGATACAAAAAAATAAGGACTTTACATTTAAGAATTAAGTGAGGAAACTACTGAATGAAGTTTGCATCTATGTTCTTGTGTATCATCTCCCACTTACTTCGGCTGTGAATGGAGAGAAGACGGCATAAGCTGATATCTCCCTCTTAGGCGTTCGCGACACAAGTGTAAGACTGTCGGTGTGGTAAGGATAAGTGAAGTCTATTATTCTCTCCCGGGTCTCTGACAAGTAAACAGCACAAGTAAAATATATACGATAGATATACAATATGCATTTATATAGGGCCACACTTCAAAGATATTACGCTGGAAGAGCATGGAAATCTGTTAAAGTTACTTCATAACAAGAGTCTTGAAGTCATATCTTGGAGTCATATTTCAGGTAGACATGATTCTCACGCTAAGATTGGTTAGTTTAGGATTCGTTCATGAATATTCTCCCCATATTTAAATCGTGTCAGTTCTTATCTGTTAAAAGAAATGAAAACGAAGGACTGAATGAAAAGTGATATGAAATTGTATCCAAATATAACTCTTCGGAGCCTCAAGTATGTTTTTTGTATCAATAACCTTTACAGTCAGCTTTTGTTTAGATGATTTTTTTTCCCTTTTTTCAAAATAAAAATTAGTGGAACATAATTATTCAGGGAAAATGGTGAAGAACATGGTCATTGATTTTGCTTGATGTATTAGAAATATGAGTTATCTTTTTACTGAATGTTGAGAAACATCACCATTCTTCTTCCAAAAATATGAGAAGCAACACTTTCATCCCTAAGCTATGAAATACGCTACTTTTAATTAAAAAAAAAGTCAATACAAGAGCTTTTATTTCTCTAAGAAAATTGTAAAATCTATTTTCATCTAACACTTGGAAATTCTATTAGAACTGTCCCTTAAAAGCGAGATGATCATTACGCCACCACTCAAATGTCAAAGTTACAGATAGAAGCTGATGTATACAGAGCAAGTGTGAAACGTACGGGTGATCGTTATAGAAGTCATGGCAAAATGTGCTTCCCTCCTGTATACGTCACCGATCAAACCTGTCACCGATCCATTTGGCAAAGGGCCACCCCATTGACCATCTGCAGGGGTCATCATGCTATACCTAAAGAAAGAAAGGCTGTATTTCCTAGGGATTTACTTCTTTTATACACTATAAGAATTATAATTATGAAGCCATATAAATGTATAAGGAAATAATTATGAAAAATGTGGTTTCGCTTAAATATATGGTGTAGTACGTCGTTTAAGAACATTGGGATTAATTATGAACATAAGTAATTTTTTTTAATTAAAGTATCCACAAATACATTCTATACTATATTAACTAATCTACAGGTTTAGAAAACCGAGAAAATTTTCAAAAATTAAACTGGAGAATTTATTAATTAATTTTTTTAAAAAGAGACTGAAGAATTTATGAATAATTTTTAAAAGAAACTGAATAATCTATAAATCAATTTAAAAAAAAAAATAGGGTTTCATGAATATATTTTTTGTAATGGAAACTAAAAAATTATGAATGCATTATTAGGAGAAACTGAAGAATTCATGAATCTATTTCGGCGTCAATGACCTTCGAAGTCAGGTTGCCGGAAAACTCAAAATCAATCAATCACTTACGGACCAATTAATATACGCTAACCTGTGTCACGTGACTTACGTAAAGTTGAGCGCTTTGCTCATGGCTTTGATGACGCTGCCCTCGAAGCCGGTCGTCAGAATTAGCTGTCCATCACTCTCCTTTTCAAGGACGATAAAAGGAGTCACGCTGTTCGCTGTTCCTGTCAGTTTCCGTCGCTCGAAGTTGGAGTACTTTTCGTCCAGATCATAAAAGAGAGAGCTGGAAATTTTGGACGTTGAGCCCTTGGGACCCATCGTCCAGAGGCCACCATCCTGGAACCTGATAGGACAATTCGAATACTATTTAATTCAATTTATCGGAAATCCCACAAACAGCTTCCATTAATTCAACATTTGAAATAATAAACTCGGGTTTAATTAATCATTTTAGATTTTCATGACTATTATGCAATTATATTTCTCTCTCTATCTCTCTCTCTCTCTCTCTCTCTCTCTCTCTCTCTCTCTCTCTCTCTCTCTCTCTCTCTCTCTCAACCTTTGGATACATATGTATGTAAGCACATAGGGCTGGTGAATTCCAAATCGAGATTAGATATTTCAATCAGTTTTAGTTTTGAGAGAGAGAGAGAGAGAGAGAGAGAGAGAGAGAGAGAGAGAGAGAGAGAGAGAGAGAGAGAGAGAGAGAGAGAGAGAGAGAGAATGTGTGTTTAGTG
>NC_090754.1:28512117-28514617 GCF_036898095.1 Palaemon carinicauda | reverse complement strand
CTCCAACAGGGAAAATAGCCCAGTGAGGAAAGGAAATAAGGAAAAATAAAATATTTTAAGAATAGTAACAACATTAAAATGAATATTTCCTATATAATCTTTAAAAACTATAACAAAACAAGAGGAAGAGAAACTAGATACAACAGTGTGCCCGAGTGTACCCTCAAGCAAGAGAACTCTAAACCAAGACAGTGGAATACCATGGTACAGAGGCTATGGCACTACCTAAGACTAGAGAATAATGGTTTGATTTTGGAGTGTCCTTCTCCTAGAAGAGCTGCTTACCATAGCCAAAAGAGTCCCTTCTACCCTTACCAAGAGGAAAGTAGCCACTGAAATTAGAGTGCAGTAGTTAATCCCTTGAGAGAAGAAGAATAGTTTGGTAATTTCAGAGTTGTCAGTGTATGAGGACAGAGGAGAATCTATAAAGAATAGGCCAGACTATTTGGTGTCTGTGTAGGCAAAAGGAAAGAACCGTAACCAGAGAGAAGGGTCCTATGTAGTACTGTCTGGCCAGTCAAAGGACACCATAACTCTCAACGGGCGGTTATTCCTTATAACCTTGCCTTCAACATCATGCAGTGCAATACTACACCGAATTATAGAAGTTTGATTCCAACTGTGACCAAGTTGTGGAATGATTTTCCTAAGCAGGTAATTAAATCAGTGTAACTTCAAAAGTTGAATGTGTTTATGTTGAACCGGTTGACACTAGTCTCGTTTTATAGTTTATATAAGAAAGATCTATCTTAATGTTGTTACTGCTCTTGGAATATTTTATTCAAATTATTCATTACTTCTCTTTTAGTTTATTTATTTCTTTATTTCATTTCCTCTCTGGGCTATTTTTCCATGTTGGAGCCCTTGAGCTTACAGCCTCTCGCTTTTCCACCAGTAGTTTTAACTTCGCTATTAATAATAATAATAATAATAATAATAATAATAATAATAATAATAATAATAAAGAGAAATGTGAGAATAGCCGACGTGTGAATTATAGAATGAGAGATAACAGAATAACTGAAAAGGAAAAAACAGTGTAGATCGAGATAAGGAAGAGTGGATACTGGTCAAGTTTTCACTGTGAAACGGCAATATGTACGTTGGATAGGTTTATGATATATCGCTTAAAGAAGTAAAAATAAACGATGATTAATATTTAAGACATAAAAGATGAGTGTTTGGGAGCAATAATAAATTCTCACTTCCGAAGTGAAACTTACGTCAAGTTCTGTCGGTGGGAGATTGACTGGTTTAGTGTAAGGGGAAGATTGGGAAAAGTGTGAGCTATTATTTCCTTGTCATTTTTTTTAACATCTCAGTAGATTAGTTGTTACTAAAAGTCAGAGAAAGGGCCATAGATGTAGATACATAGTGGTGGGATAAGAATATGAGTAATGTTTGGATGGTTGAATGGTCAGTGTTTGATTATAATTATCTTTACGAGCCAAGTTCCAACCCTAGTTAGAAAAAAAGCTGGATACTACAACCCCAACGGCTCCAAAAAGTAAAGCAGCCCAAAGCAGAAATGAAACAGAGACGCATAGTAAAAAATATAAATACTAATACATGAATAATGAAAAATTATATTAACATCAGTGATAACGGTAAATATATAAGCTATATATAAACTATGCCAACCTGTTCAGCAGACAAGAATTTAGCAACAATTTTGAACATCTAAAGTTCCATCGATTGAACCAGCAGATTATGAACATTATTCCACTACGTGGTCAGAGCTGGAATAAAACCCCTAGAATACTGTGTAGCTTTGAGCCCTATGATGGAAAAGGCCACACCCTTGGAATTAACTGCTTATCTAGTACTACGTATTTGATGATGCACTCTGGGAGGATCTGAATGCAGATCATGGTCAGAATTGGGAAACGTTTATGCAACATACATAAAGAACTAACTGAACTACGGTGCCAGATATTATTATCTAGACAAACATAGGCTATTTGAACCAAGAACAAATAGTAAATTTGGTGAAAGGGCTTCTAGCTACTGTGCGCCTAGACATTATAATAAACTGCCAACTGAAATGAAGGACCTAAAGGGAACAATTAAATTTAAGAAGAAACTAAAGACATTACTTTTCACAAGATCATATGATTTGGAAGATGATACAATCAAAGAATTGTATAAGTTATAATGAAAATGTTTCGTTAGATGATTAATATGGACCCGCCCGAGAAGTAGTTCACTCGACTTCAGTGGAGGGTTGGATTTAAACCCAAAACAAGTAAACAAGTAAACAAGTAAGATCCGGGATAAGGATTCAATAGAAAGAAAGTTTGCCGATGATACACCTCGGATTGTGGATGTTAAAAAAAAAAGATGATGATACTAACGAAAGAATTTTAAAATGGCTGCAAGAGAATATATGAAAGGTTATGAGGGTAAATGATTCACCCACGGCATGATGTAAGGAATCATAATATAGATAGTGGAGGAATTGAGACAGTTGGCTCAAATGAATATTTATGCGTAATTCTAA
>NC_090754.1:28504617-28507117 GCF_036898095.1 Palaemon carinicauda | reverse complement strand
CATCATTAGCCGTTATGACAATTGTTTTATCACAGAACACTGAAGAATCATTCTAAACACAGTAGATCATGCTTCAGCTAAATATGATACAATGTCAAGATACAGAAGTCCCTTCAGGTAGTTTACAACACTAGAATATGAATCATGAACTATCCTGAAATCTCTCTTTGATGTACACTTATTCTTGAATTAGATATTTCAGTCACTTATTGTCACTGTACAGTGAAAAAACAACAACAACGATGTTCTTGTCAGTAAGAAAGCTAATGAAAAATTCTAGATGTCCATTCCTGTTTTTTTCTAAAGCCATGCTGACTACTTTGGGTTTCCGGTGCCAGGAAATGAGAAAAAAATCTATTACTAATCTTGATATTTCTTTGTGTTAGCTGCTAATTACCTGGATTCTACCTTCTCTGCTATATATTTTGCAACTTAGCTGTATGGAGTACCTGTTGCACGCGGAATAATTTGATGATGTTACTCCACTATGTAAATAGCCTGATGGCATCTGTGGCTTCACCAGTTCCCATAATATTACCCCAAAACACTGTTCAGCATCTGTTGGCAAAATTCTGATTGTCTATACTTTGGTGAGACCCTTGGATCTTGTGTCGCATTTGATCCAATTAACAGTCACACAAAAATCCCCAGATTCTTGACACGATGTTCATATGATTGCTCTGACCTTCGGAGCTGCTTCTAACAATGTTAATCTTGAGGCCACTTTTTCCAAATTTAACAGATGAGAGTTGAGGGGGGGGGGGAATTCTTATAATCATCATCATCACCATCATCATTTTCTCCTAAGCCTAATGACGCAAAGAGCCTCGGTTAGATTTCGCCAGTCGTCTCTATCTTTAGCTCTTAATTCAATACCTCTCCACTCACCATCTCCCACTTCAAGCTTCATAGTTCTCAGCCATGTAGGCCTGGGTTCTTCCAACTCTTTTAGTGCCTTGGGAAGCCCAGTTGAAAGTTTGGTAAACTAATCTCTCCTGGGGAGTGCAAAGAGCATGCCCAAACCATCTCCATCTACCTTTCACCATGATCTCATCCCCATATGGCACTCGAGTAATCTCTTAGTTTTGTTTCTAATCCTGTCCTGCCATTCAATTCCAAATATCCTTCTGAGGGCTTTGTTCTCAAATTGTCATACTACGACTCATGTCCATACAGTAACACAGATTTTACAAAATTGATATAGTCTGATTTTTATTTGTAATTTAAGGCGATTTTATATCCAAATTTTACTTAACCTCGCCATTGTCTAGTTTGCTTTTTTAAAATCTCTCACTGAACACCAGTTCTAATGACCCTGTATTGGAGATCATAGTTCCTAAATACTTAAAGGATTCTACCTATCAATCTTTTCTCCTTTCAATAACATTTCATCTTCCATTCCATATTCCACTCTCATCATCTCTGTCTTTCTTCTGTTTATCTTAAACTTAGCCTCTTGTGATATTTCATGCATTCTGGTAAGCAAGCATTGCAAATCCTGTGGTGTTCTGTTAACGAGGACAGCATCATTAGCACGCTGTGGGTCAGCTAATTTTCTATTACCAATCCAGTCCAATCCTTCTCCACCATCTCCAACTGTTCTACGCATTACAAAATCCATGAGGAGGATTAACATTATCAAGTTTTCAACTAATAGATTATAGAAATTGATGATGAGTACTATAACGTTACTTACGGAGTTTTCTTAGCCCACTGCTATTTACATAGTTTACGAAAGATATGCGGTTTGATATTGAGGATTGTGGTTGCCGAATCTATCAAAACGCGACTTAGTCAAAAGTAATGCATAATGCAAATAATGGAAATGAATTTCAACCCTAACAAACCACTAACTACGGTTGTTAATAGGCGTAGGATACTAGAACCTAACCCTAATCCAGAAATTTTCATTGATTATGTATTCTATTTAACCACGTTCATCTCATTTCAAAATAAAGTCGTCATTCTTGATTATAAATTCGTTTTTTTTATAAGCCATCTATGATCTATTTCTGCTTGATTTTCATAGAAAAAATTTGTATCCTGAGAAAATTTCTCAATTGTTTCATTCTGACATATTTTGAGTACTGATCCCCTCTTTGGTCTTCAGCAGCTGACTTGTATCTTGAGTTGCTGAATTCCTATTCTCAGAGTCTATATATATATATATATATATATATATATATATATATATATATATATATATATATATATACATATATATATATGTGTTTTTTTTTTTTTCTTACGGGTTTATTTCTCACCCTCCGTCAGACACTAAAAGTCTGTTCAGGCGGGCCTTGGTGTGTGAAAAAATAATTTCTTTCCAGTTAATATTTTGCTCTGTATCTTATCAGTTATTTCGCTAGCATTTGTATTCAGGCTTAATAGTTTTCCAGCACCACTGTCCAATTAGCTCACTGTGCAGGTTTTATTAGCTTTTCCTTGATTATGAACTCACTTTGCAATCAGAATATTCTACACAATGTAAGATATGCAG
>NC_090754.1:28497117-28499617 GCF_036898095.1 Palaemon carinicauda | reverse complement strand
CTTTTTATTTTCCTTGAAAGCTAGTGTTTAGTACGTTGAGATGGCCAGTCACTTCTGTACGACTTGCTTGGTAGCAAAGAAAATCTTTATCGTGTAGCTGAATTTGGCACTGTTCTAAATACTAATATGCTGATTTTGTAGAAATGGTTGAATATCTTCCCTTAAAGAAAAGAAACGAGGTGTTTTCCAGCACTCAGCCCCCTAACACTTGGATATAGTGAGAGGCCAATGTACTTGGTGTTCAGTTTTTCCACGAATGATTCAAATTATCTATGCCTCAGGAATTATTTCTACCTCTGATTAAGTTCACAATACTGACAACACTTGTCATGATATAACTCATCTGCAATATATAACTTCATGAGGCCTCTTGGTGAATAATGCAGTGTAGTGTGATGCTATGCATTTCATTTTTCTTGAAAAATCCATCTAACCCCATATTACTACCAACCATACCTTTAGCACCATCAGTTACAATGCAGAAACAATTTTTAAACCGTCCATATTCATTGATTACGGATTTTAGGGAAACATATATAACAGAACCTCTGCTATCATTATTCAATGACTGCATCTTGATATGTTTCATCTTGCAAATATTTGGTGAGATAATGACACACTTTCAGATTAATTTGCTACCAGGTATTTTTTATTCAGCAAACTATTGTACTATTTTACTGTAAACTGCCATATAGGCCGGGAGCACACTAGCGACTCTGTGGCGACACAAAGCCACAGCATCGTGTGGCGGGGATGTGGTCTCCCATAGGTTTCCATTGTTTTCAAAGCCACGCCACGCCTGTTGCAGGGATGAGCGACAGAGAGCCACAGTCGCTTGCCATAGTCGCTAGTTTGCGCGGCAAAACTTGAAAACAATGGAAACCTATGGGAGACCACATCTCCGCCACACGATGCTGTGGTATTGTGACTTCATATGAAGCAGTAAAACCATCTGTTCATGATTTTCAGAAGTTATATAGCTCGTGCTTTTGTTGTTGAGGTTTGCTCCTCAAGATATTCAATGTATCACTCATGATTTTCTCACAAATTGGGCATACTTTTCTCTGCGCAATGTCTCATAATGCCTTCGATCGACATATTCCTTAACAACAGAACCTATTTGCTGCCACACAATATTCTTCTTCCCACTTCATATCATATGCTCTGTTTCACATTGGAGCATTTCTTTTCTTACTTAGGCTCATTATGGAAAGACGTTATAACAATAACGTTGCCATTAAATCTTCTTACATTTATAATTATTATTGTTATTGTTATTGTTTTATCTACCGTCAAAAGTAGACTAAAAATTAGAATTGAACGCTTGTTATGGAGAGAGAGAGAGAGAGAGAGAGAGAGAGAGAGAGAGAGAGAGAGAGAGAGAGAGAGAGAGAGAGATTACAAAAATTCTAATGAAATTCATAATTTTGTTTTTATATCATTATTTAGCATTTTAAGTTTTATTAGTATTCAAGAGGGATCATTTTAAGTCCAGTAAGGTTCCGTCACATTAAATCATACTGCAAATTTAGGTCAGTGTTGGAGGGCTATAAAAAAGCCCCTCGCGGGCCACATTTGGCCCGCGGGCTGTAGTTGGACCAGCCTGCTCTAATCCATTAAGCCGCTCAAAGCAGTTACAAATAAACTCCTTCCAACCATTCACCCCAAACGTACAACTAAACGCTCCCTATAGCTCCATTGTATCTGGTTGTATTATTTCCCTCAATTCTAACTTTCAGCTCCTTTAATTTCTTACACCTACCATTCAGAAAGCGTATCAATCCTTCTGCCTTCTCATACGAGATCATATTACGCAATTGAAGCAATTTCGCTTCTTTAAATAAGTGACTTTTAAAACATTTAGCCATTCCAGTTTCTCAGCTCTCAAAATGTCAAAAGGTCTTTGATCTTCATAAGTTGAAACTCCTGACAAGAGGAAGTTTTATTCTTCCATAAAGTGAAACTATCACATTTCAAATACTTTTTGTCCCGTTGGCTTCGCTAATCGAGACATTCTAATCCTTTTCTCTGACAGCGATTAAGAAAAGCTTCATATTTTAGACAATTTCAGCCATTGCAGTTTCTCAAACACAAGAGTTTTATATATATGCATATATATATATATATATATATATATATATATATATATAGATATATATATATATATAGATATAGATATATATAATATATATATATATATATATATATATATATATATATATATATATATACATATACATATATATATATATATATACATATACATATATATATATATATATATATATATATATATATATATATATACACACACATATATATATATATATATATATATATATATATACATATATATATATCACACACACACACACATATATATATATATATATATATATATATATACACATATACATATAAATACACACACACACACACACACACACATATATATATATATATATATATATATATATATATATATATATATATATATATG
>NC_090754.1:28472867-28489117 GCF_036898095.1 Palaemon carinicauda | reverse complement strand
GCTTCCATGCATTTTCGGAAAGCCGTCCATTACGACGATTTTGGTTTATAGGTAAATAGCAGTTAAGTTATGTAAGTGAATTCAGTGAGTCATAGATAAGACAAGTGTACGAGGACGGTTTGCGCTGCATGTTATTATGGTAGAAACATTGAAGAAATATTTTGTAGGAAACGATAGAAAAAAAATGTCGATTTGTTTTTGAATAAGAGGCATACTTTTTTGCAGTCTAACTTATCTTTTTTTTTTTTTATAAAATGAGGCATTAAAATATTTTTTGGGTCTAACTATCTTTAATAAAAATCATATATTGGTACCGTTTTTCAGTTACAATACAACCCACTTACCGATTTTCAAATAAAATTTTACATAATTCCTTTCCACCTGTGATATGGATTTAAAAATAATAATAGTAATACACCAAATATATTTTTTCAGGAGTTAATTTTCAACTATTCCTCAGAATGATATTTAATAGCCTCAGAGTTTCCGTTCCTTTGCAGTAATATTTTAAGCTCTAATGGTTATTTACGCTTCCATTATCAAAACCACTTAGAGAAATAATCTGAATATATTATGCGAAGTAAATATGAATTATAGTGCTCAACCTCGGAACCCAGCAAGAATTTCGCAGCAGCTTTCAAAGGAGATACTCAAATTGCTAGTGGAAACATTCAAGTCTGCAGAGAGAGAGAGAGAAAGAGAGAGAGAGAGAGAGAGAGAGAGGAGAGAGAGAGAGAGAGAGAGAGAGAGAGAGAGATTTAGTTGAAATATGAAAAACTTACTAGAGAGAGAGAGAGAGAGAGAGAGAGATTTAGTTGTAATATGAGAAACTACTGGAGAGAGAGAGAGAGAGAGAGAGAGGGAGATGAGAGGAGAGAGGAGAGGAGAGAGAGAGAGAGAGAGAGATTTAGTTGTAATATGAGAACTACTGGAGAGAGAGAGAGAGAGAGAGAGAGAGAGAGAGAGAGAGGTGAGAGAGATTTAGTTGTAATATGAGAAACTACTGGAGAGAGGAGAGAGAGAGAGAGAGAGAGAGAGAGAGAGAGAGAGAGGAGAGAGAGAGAGAGAGAGTTGAAATATGAAAAACTACTAGAGAGAGAGAGATTTAGTTTTAATATGAGAAACTACTGGGGAGAGAGAGAGAGAGAGAGAGAGAGAGAGAGAGAGAGAGTGAGAGAGAGAGAGAGAGAGTTGAAATATGAAAAACTACTAGAGAGAGAGAGATTTAGTTTTAAATATGAGAAACTACTGGGGAGAGAGGAGAGAGAGAGAGAGAGAGAGAGAGAGAGAGAGAGAGAGGAGAGAGAGAGAGATTTAGCTGTAATATGAAAAAACTACTGGAAAGAGAGAGAGAGAGAGGAGAGGAGAGAGAGAGAGGAGAGGAGAGAGAGAGAGAGAGAGAGATATGAAATCTACTAGAGAGAGAGAGAGAGAGATTTAGTTTTAATATGAGAAACTACTGGGGAGAGAGAGAGAGAGAGAGAGAGAGAGAGAGAGAGAGAGAGAGAGAGAGAGAGAGAGAGATTTAGCTGTAATATGAAAAACTACTGGAAAGAGAGAGAGAGAGAGAGAGAGAGAGAGAGAGAGAGAGAGAGAGAGAGATTTAGTTGTAATATGAGAAACTACTAGAGAGAGAGAGTGAGAGAGAGAGAGAGAGCGAGTGAGAGAAGAGAGAGAGAGGAGCGAGAGACGAGAGAGAGAGAGAGAGAGAGAGAGAGAGATATTTGTAATAGGAGAAACCCTCCCGAAACGAGAAGGAAGGAATTAGTGGGATAAGGCAAAATCAATGGATGTTCGCATCCTGTGAGGTAAGATGCTCTAGTGGTGCTTTGAAATACATTCTGGGCTTAATGCGTTTGGATTCTTCAAAATAGTCCTGATATTCACCTTTAACATTTTATTTTTATCGTATTTATATGATCCTACACCGTTGGTGGAGGTTAAATATTCATTTATGTTAGTTTGTTTATTACTTGTGGACATTACATACATACATATATATTCATACGTATATACATATAGATCTATATATCATAAACATACAGTAAATATATATTCATAATATATATATATATATATATATATATATATATAATATACACCCACACACACACACACACACAACATATATATATATATATATATATATATATATATATATATATATATATTTATATATATATATATCAACTGCAATGTCATTTAATACCAAATTCTACCTTAGGAATATATATCCACTGGAATTCATTTATGGTAATAGCCTCTTGCTGGGGAGAGATTCGAACCCTACCTATTCAGCCAAATCCATGCCTGCGAGGACTCTACAACTGAGCTCAGTTGGTAGAGTCCTGGCAGGCATGGTTTCGATCGAATAGGCAGGGGTTCGAATCTCTACCCAGCTAGAAGATATTAACATAAATGAATTCCAGTGGATATATATTCTCAATGTAGAATTCGATATTAAATGCCATTGTGGTTAATATTTACATTGATTAAAATCAGTTTTAGTGATATATATATATATATATATATATATATAAATATACGGTATATATATATATATATATATATATATATATATATATATATATATATATATATATATATATATATACGGTACTCAGTATTCACGGTAGGTTGCTCTCCAGCCCTATTCACTACGCGCCGATCTTTATCAGCGGGTTACTTGGACGTTACGAAGACAAAGTCCATAATTTTGTTGCTCTACCAAGAGTTTAATTGCTAAGTGCACTGTACTGTTACTCATGAGTATGCCCTCTCCTATTCCTTCCTTGATATCTTTATCATTAGAATTCTCAATGTCTGTATGGTCAACCCTGGCTTAAAGGCAATAGATAGGAACTCTTATAACAACTGAATGCCACCTAATAATGTTTGCTGAGTGTTCTTTTATCCATTATAATTACTTCTACAACATAAAAAAAGACTAATAGACTTACCAAAAGTCATGGTATAGATGATCAGTCTGCTTGCCATTGAGATATTGATTGACAAATCTGAAACGATAGTTATTATTAGTAAACTGGAATAATAATAAATATTTACTAGAATCGAGAAAATCGTTATAGAAACGCAATAATCAAATGTCTTCCATAACGATAATTCAATTATTAATCATAAGTTTACAACAGTAAATAGATATGTTCGTAGCATTTCTTTGTGCACTGACGAAGTCTCCCATTGAAAAATGTATAGATTTTAAGCTGGATTTTCACTGTAAGCAATTGGCGATTTTGTTGAATTACACAGAAATTGCCTTGTGGCGTAATTTAGCCTTTATAAGCAGCCCGAATCTGAGCGACGTATGATTAGAGGGTATGCTTTCCGCAATACATTTTTCTTGGAAATTTATAATTATTGAGTAATGGTTATTGATTATTATTATTATTATTATTATTATTATTATTATTATTATTATATTATTATTATTATTATCACTTACTATGCTACAACCCTGGTTGAAAAAGCAGTATGTTATAAACCGAAGGGCTCCAATAGGGGAAATAGCTCAGTGAGGAAAGGAAATATGGAAATATACTTCAAGAGAAGTTTAAGAATAATAACATTAAAATAAATCTATTATATATAAACTATAAAAGTTGAAAAACTTCAAAACAAAAAGAGGAACAGAAATAAGATAGAATAATGTGCTCAAGTGCACCCTCAAGCAAGAGAACTCTGCCCCAAGACAGTGGAAGACCATGGTACAGAGGGTATGGCACTGCCCAAGACTAGAGAACAATGGTTTGATTTTGAAGTATTCCTCTCCTAGAAGAGCCACTTGCCACAGCTAAAGAGTCTACCCTACCCTTACCAAGAGGAAAGTAGCCACTGAACAATTACATTGCAGTAGGTAACCCCTTGAGCGAAGAATAATTGTTTGGTAATCTCAGTGTTGTCCGTTCAATGAGGGGAGAGGAGAATGTGGAAAAAATAGGCCAGACTATTCGGTGTATGTGTAGTCCAAAAGGAAAAATGAGCCGTAACTAGAGAGAGGGATCCAATGTAATACTGTCTGGCCAGTCAAAGGACTCAATAACTCACTAGCGGTAGTATCACAACGGGTGGCTGGTGCCCTGGCCAACCTACTACCTACCTAAACTGTGTGTGAGTTACATGTATTATGTATGTATTATAAATATATATATATATATATATATATATATATATATATATATATATATATTTATATATTATGTAGGTATATATATATATATATATGTATATATATATATACATACATATATATATATATATATATATATATATATGCATGTATGTGATATATATATATATATATATATATATATATATATATATATACTGTATATATATATATATATATATATATATATATATATATATATATATATATATATATATATATACTGTATATATATATATATATATATATATATATATATATATATATATATATACATATATACATATATATACATATATATATATATATGTATGTATATATACATACATACATATATATATATGTACACACATATATATATATATATATATATATATATATGTGTGTGTGTGTGTGTGTTTGTTTATGTATATGTGTGTGTGTGTTTGTTTATGTATGTGTGTGTGCGTGTGTGAGCATGCACACTTACGAATATGCACTAAACTGCCTGTAAAACCATGCTTTATTTCTTACTCTTCTATCAGAGTAGGCTTACTGTTAGTGAGATTAACTATTAATTAAACACATATTTTAGATAAGCTCTTTCGGATCAATGTAAACTGTTTAGGCCATTTCATTTTAGTTACCACTCTTCTATCGTAAGAGACTAAGTTGTAAAATTATCTCTTTTTTTTCTAAATGACTTTGGTTTGCGTCACGAAAACCAATAACCTAAAGATGATTCCGTGTTTTTGTTATTGCAGCTATTTTGGTAATCCTCTCCCAATAAGCGTAACATACTCTGATATTGTCAGATCTTTGTCAGAAGGTGAATAACAGATACATAGTACAAAGCAATTTCATAATAAAATGCACACGAGAGAACAAACATTCTGACTTTTTTTTACTTTGTCATAGGTTTTTTCTTTATATGATATTCTAAAGTTGTTTATTGGTTTGGTTTATTTTGGGAGACTAATAGGTAAATTTATGCATTCATTCCATTGAATAGGATCTAAGGAAATGAAAATCTAAGTATTTCTAGATGACGAAAAGTTAGAGTTGTCCTTCTTAATGAGTCTCATATCGGAATCCATCTACATGAAAGTTCAAGGTTAAGCTGAATTTGTTCTTACAATGATTATTCAGTAAATCCTATTGTCTCCAAAGTTGTCATAAAGTGAACTTCATAGGTTTATATCATGTACATATACACATACATACAAAGCAACAATATCTATTGCTATAGTTACATACATATCTAAGAGAATGTTTAACCCTTTTACTCCCATGGTAAGGTTAAATTTCGAGCACATTTTGCTATATATCTTTTTGAAATTGCTCTAACAGCCTTTAGTTTTGTCATAGAGAGGTTAGGTTGGTCTCATTCTTTTTTAAAATGCATGAAGTTTCTCATAAAGTTATCAAAAATATGCAAAAACATGTAAATAACAGTGTTTTTCAAGAACGTACCGGTGCGTCCTTTGGGGGTGAAAGGTTATTCTCTTTTTGTCACCAATAAGTTAAGTGGGATTAAAAAGAGTGAAAACCGTAATGATTTTACATCAAATAAAGGAATCTTTTTATACAGAAAACCATCATTGAAACAAGACTGTGGTAGAGTTAGTCTTCAGAAAAGTGTCCGTTAATTACTCTACTTTTCCTTAATATTTAATTCTCTTCTTATTTCAGGTTTCATCAACTCTCATAACCTTACATCAATCATTTTCCTTCCCACTTCTTTCTCTTATTTTCAATTGTCCGTCCTATTAGGTTTCGTATTTAGGTATTTCTTTAGCTAATTATTTATTACCTGGATTGATAAAGATCTTACCTGGAGGCCGTATAAACAAACGTCTTAGATTGCAATTTCTCTACCAACAACCCAACCAACAATAATAAGAATAGGGAAGTGGGGAATATGGGGAAAGGAAGAGTACCCCTGGATACAATCCAGTTTATAGCTCAAAGGCAGGTACTCGGGATGGGAAAGATTAAGGAAATAGGGAGAAAGAGAAGTACAGGAGAAGAATAAAAGAGAAGGGCAGACCCTCTTGCGATATTAAGGAATTGGTGTATTGGTTTTCTCTACCGTTCAGAGCAGAGTATAAGAGTCAACAACAGGCCATCTATCCACCTTTGTTGCTATTATTACTGATAGGCTGCTCTGCAAGTAAAAGTCGTGTTAGCATAAGGCCAGCTTTAAGCAAGAAAAAAGAACGAACTTAATTAATCTCAACACTTAATAGTTATCAAAGGTTAGCCTATTTGAATAAAAAAAAAACGAATCATTATGGAGTGACTTTTTTTTACGACTGAAATTTTTTTCCCATTGTGAATACATTATATATAACTCTATCGAAAACGCAACATAAAATGGAATTAAATTGAGAATTATTTGAAAAATCATTAAGATCACAATTACTGCTAATAACTATTCGCAATTAGCTATAAGTAACGTCAGATTTTTTCCCAGTGAAGATGACCCAATTATGTAAAGCGTGATAGCAATATAAAAGTTAATCAAGAATTGAACCTTGTCACTTTAATCTAATCCCAGCAATCGTACCACTGCTACTATCAATGCTGATTTTCATTCGAACCAAAGTATAAACCTTTTCAAATATTCATTTAACAATTCTGAAATGTTTCTGATATAAAGGCGAGTCGTAGTCTTTGTTGGACTGCACTAACATTACAGTCAATTATCATGAATAACTTTTAAACTATTAGAGGGTTTAGATCGGCCGTTCTCTTCCCCTTTAGTCTTTTATTAGCGGAGGAGAAATGATATGCATTAAGGGGTCGGGTATCGTCGCTATTGGAGCGACCACAGCAGTTTCGAAATAATTGATGGCGATGTAATTCTCAACCCTTTGCCGAGGATTGTATTAACAGGGATTGACTCATTAACTGAAAGGACTTAGAGACCGCTTTCCCCTCTAAATTACTCTTATATCTAACCCCTTAATGCTGATGACTTATTATCATGCCAATTAATATAGAAGGATAATGGATAATGACTAATATGAAATGGTACTGGTGATCGAGAGAATCCGTTTGCTTGATTTACAGAGAAATTTTTGTTGGTAATTGCATATTCAAACATCTCTCTCTCTCTCTCTCTCTCTCTCTCTCTCTCTCTCTCTCTCTCTCTCTCTCTCTCTCTCTCTCTCTCTCTCTCCACATATCATTACAATATTTATGTTAATCATCATAGGACCATTTTGAAATGAACTCTTCTTCTTCTCCTTCTTTCTCCTCTTTATTAATTGGAGAGCATATATCTATCAGAAGAGAGAGGGCTTGAATTGTGATACAAAGGCAAAGAGGATGGGTGGGTACATGAAGAAATTTTAGCCACATGTTTTGTTGCAGAACAAGGGAGACTATTCAGTTCTCTGGTACAACGGAAAAAAGTTAAAAGTTGAAATAGGTTGGGTAGCAAGATGGTAAACAGGAAGAGGGAACAGAGGCATAAAAGAATTATTAAAAGTGGATGGAGCTTTGGGATAAAGGGACTTTGTAAAGACACTAAGTGTATTGATGACATCGCCCTCATACGGGGCTATGACTAATAAAACGATGCTTGGTTCAGAGCTACTTTGCTAATATCACAAAGTTATGACAGAAACTATGTTGTATTTCTAAAACACCGTATTTTGAAGGGGAAAATGTCTCTTACAATGAGTGCTGAATTAGCCAAAATAATGATAGACCAAGAAAGATATCAGAGAGGCAGTTGGAGTAGCTGTAAACTAGTTCTTTTTGAGGGATAGAATGAAAAGTAAAAATGATGTTCAATGGAAAGCAGAGCAAAAATTTAAAATATCAGTAGATGAAATGAAACCAATTAATCTTCGGGAAAAGACTTCAAACTATATGAGGTTAAATATAGAGAAAAATTATGAGGATCTCTGCGGGGGAATATGAAAAGATGAAGTAAGAAACAACAGAAGTAAACTTTTGATTATATTAAGTGTTGCTAGGATATCTGACATCTGTCGCCAAAAATGTTGAATGTTTGGAGCAGGACATAACAACATTCATCTTTCACTTTACAAATCTAGTCAGAAGACAAGAAAATATACAGGGAATTAGGAAAGTGTTTTATAAGATAACTGATGAGATAAGTTCTTTAGATTGTTAATATATGTATATATATATATATATATATATATATATATATATATATATATATATATATATATCCATATATACATATATATGTACATATACATATATATATGTATATATATATACATAATATATATATGTTTATATATATATATATATATATATATATATGTATATTTATGATATATATATATATATATATATATATATATATATATATATATATATATATATATATATATATATATATATATCGGGTATATACACTCATAAATTTTCCAAACGGATTAACAGTCCTCTAGAAAAGTAAAACATGCTGAATTATAAGGAGAATGAAGCCAGTTACCACCGGATAATATTCCCCATAATTCTCAGAGCCTCATCAAGATTGTTCGTATTAACAATTCCGAATAAACAAGGCTATTCGTTTCGCACATAACGCAGCTGCTGTTCCGTTGAGGTGACATTTATTTCTCTATTAGCTTTAACCTCCAGAACGTGATGTATTCACTCATATAACCAGGCCATTATTTAGCCCATTGAATGGTGTATTCCCATACTAGCTTTCTAGTCTTATACAGGATTATTATTATTATTATTATTATTATTATTATTTCTAGCCAAGCTACAACCCTAGTTGGAAAAGCAAGATGCTATAAGCCCAAGGGCTCTAATAGGGAAAAATAGCCCATTGAGGAAAGGAAATAAGGAAATAAATAAATGATGAGAATAAATTAACAATAAATCATTCTAAAAACAGGAACAACGTCAAAACAGATATGTCCTATATAAACTATTAACAACGTCAAAAACAGATATGTCAAATATAAACTATAAAAAGACTCATGTCAGCCTGGTCAACATGAAAACATTTGCTCCAACTTTGAACTTTTGAAGTTCTACCCATTCAACTACCCGATTAAGAAGATCATTCCACAACTCGGTAACAGCTAGAGTACTCTATTAGTCTTCGTATTTTCTTCATCATAGAAACATTTCGTTGGTAGATTAGCGATGGTAAGGTCCTTGGTCCATAACCACCATAAGCCTCAAATTGCTTAAACTAGGAATTGTTGATATTTGAAAATAGGAGTCTAGAAAGACTTGGATATAAAAGTATTTTCTGTAGACTTGTTACGAACCGATGATGCTAATCATTTGGGGCTATCGCACTTTCAAGGAAAAGAATGATACGTCGAGAAATATATATATATATATATATATATATATATATATATATATATATATATATATATATGTATATGTGTAAATATTATATATATATATATATATATATATATATATATATATTTATGTATATGTGTAGTTATATATGTAAATACATATATATATATACATATATATATATATATACAGATATATGTATATATATATATATAATTATATATATGTGGATATATATGTAAATATATATATATATATATATATATATATATATATGTATTTACATATATACATTTTATATATATATATATATATATATATATATATATATATATTTATATATATAATTATATATATGTGTATATATATATATATATATATATATATATATATATATATATATATATATATATATATATATGTAAATATATATGTGTGCGTATATATACATGCATACATATATATATATATATATATATATATATATATATATATATATAAATATATATATATATATATATATATATATAAATATATATATATATATATATATATATATATTAATGAATAAAAATACTCATATAATTCTAAATTGCTTATCCCTGTAATGAAAACGAATAATTACGTTACTGGTAATTAGCTGAAATGATAACTGCCAGGCCCCCAAGCGGATCTGAGATTTGGGCGTCAAGCGCACAGCATTGCCGACCAATTAATGGCAAATATTTTTCTAGTTTATTGCTCGGAAGTCAGAGATACTCATGTTTAGAGCCTCTGGTGGTGGGGTATATTTACGTATAAAAGTCCTTTCATCCAATTAGAAACGATATTGTTATTTACTTTTTTCACGTCATAGATTTGATTGTTAATGTAGCTGTCAGTCAAAGTCATATCGTTAGCAATTACCTTAAAATTATAGTAACGTCAATTTCAAGCTAAATTCTAATCTGTTTAAGAATCTCTAGATATTTGGATATTTATACCAAATAAAGCTACTAATTAAGTACTCTAATCTCTAATAAACTAGACAACAAAGCGTCAAGTATAACATATAATTAGAAATATCAGAACCTATTACAAATTTGTAAATACTGTAATAGGGAAAATAATCCTTGACGCTCAAGATGAAAAGAACATTTTTACTTTGTTAGAAAGAACTAAGAAAGAAAGTAATTTTACTGGAAAAATAGCGATAATGAGATGCTTTTCTTGTTTCTTGCTATGGAGGCTAATATGAGGTGTAACATGGCACCCATTTCCAAGCTAAAGTGAAATAAAAAGAGGAAAAGAAAGGAAGATTCGGTCTTAATCTTGAAATTTTTTTCAAGAAATTTTCAGTTTTTGTATTGAATAATTCCTTCGGATTCGTTTCTCAAATAGCAAAGTCCAAAGGCTCAAACAACTGAAGATCAAGTCTCTATTTCATCATGATGATTATCACTATTAACCTAACTATAAATGATCAATTCTCATAAACTGTAATTCTTATATACAACGGGGAAGGATCTCTTACAAGGACCCAGCAAATAGTTTATTCCGGATGAAAATCCCAAGCCAACGAAGGTAATGGGAAAACATGACAACCCTTTCAACGATGGTGAAGGATAATTGGCGGAACAATTTCAGAACCACTTCCCGATTTACTATTTCATCTGTTCTTTCCTGTTTGCTCTCCTCTCCTTGGTCCATTTTGTCTTTTCGTCTGGTAGCCCTCTTTTCCAATTTATCATTTCATTTGCTCTTTCCCGTTTGCTCTTCTTTGTCCCATTTTGTCTTTTCATCTGGTAGCCTTCTTTTCTGACGGGGTTTGCTAAAGCCAGTGAAATCACGATTTCTATTTCGAAAAGAGGATTTCTAAATCTTTATCAGAGTTGCATCCACGGGATTGTGAAGTACTGTATTCCACAAGGGATTCTTACGAGGACAAGGGTTCTTTTGGCTTGCTCATCAACAAACATATGAACATCAACAGGAATAATAATAATGATGATAATGATAAGGGTAATGATAATGATATGTCACAAAGAAGCTTTGATTAGAAACCGCAGGAGAACCTGATTGAAAGATATAAAGGGGTAGATCTTGGCTTTGTGGGAGATGATCAAAGTCCTCGTGTGTATTTCTTCGGCTCTCTAAATAGTATTTTCATAGCAGTCATTTCTTTCATAAAATATAAAACTTTTACATATATACATATTTATATATACATATATACACACACACATATATATATAAATATACATATATATATATATATATATATATATATATATATATAGTCAAACACTGAGATATATTTATATATATATATATATATATATATATATATATATATATATATATATATATATATGTGTAAATACAGGCCTCTATATAAATACATATATATATATATGTATATATATATATTTATATATATATATATATATATACATACATACACACACATATACATATATATATATATATATGTATATATATATATATATATATATATATATATATATATATATATATATATATATATGTGTGTGTGTGTAGATATACAAACATGTAAATAAACACACATAATAATTACTATGCACCTGAAAAGTCCTAGAAAAACAAACTGTTAATCAGAAGTCAAAATAACAAATATAACGACATTAAGGAAAACCGACCCACTACAAGCCCTGAACCTACAAACCAGAGAGACGATGCCCCGAGCAATAGCAACGAACCTCGGCGCCAACGATCCACAACTAATTCGATCCTAGAGTTACTGAAGACCCCTTGCAAGGGACAGGTGAGTGTGCGCATGCGCTACTAGTGGTTTCTCTATTGGAAAAGTCACTTTCATCAATAATAAACTGGTTTTTTTTTTCAATAATCAATGCGTTTTATGCACCGTATTGCCTGTGTACGTATGTGATGGGCCCAAAGAATTTCTCATAGACATCTGACCTTTTTCTAATCTATTCTATTAATGGCAGATCCCCTGATTTTCAATTTGAGTTTTTTTCCTATAAACTAGAATTAATTCGATCTTATGTGTGAAAGAATATAAAACTTCTCTTAACTGATAAATGATGAAATTTATTTCTGGTTTTTGTGCTTCGTCTAGAAATATAACATTAATTCAATTGTACTTAATATCCAGACATTCCTGTAATATAGGAGAATTTGGAGACTTTCATCCAATCTTCAAAGGATAAATGTAAAAGAGAGAGTTGTAAGATAAAGAGGCTGTCTCAATAAAGATGAAGCTGCTGCTTACTCCTCGGATGTTTCATAAATAATGGTTCTGAAGCCTTCCTAACTTGGCTGTGTATTGTCACGACCTCTTTGTCTAAGTATTATGCGTCAGTCTTCATATCATCGCGGAGGGAATTTCTGACAATGACAGTCAGACGATTTGGTTCACTCTGTCTCCACCACTCATAAAATAATTTGTTGTTGTTGTTTGATAACTTAGCTATTCGTGTCCTTTAAAAGGAGGTGTCTAGTTACTCAAGAAAGTATGGTATTACATTCATATTAGCTTTTAAGTGTTGCGTTGTCTGATCTTATTTGTAAAATTCAGCTTACGCATATGCTTATATATATATATATATATATATATATATATATATATATATATATATATATATATATACAGTATATATATAGTATATATGCATAGTATATATATAAATATAGATGTATATACACTGTATATATATAATATTACTCACGTTAAAAATAATAAATTAAATTTTTTTCTGTAGGAGGTAAAACCTGTAAGGAATCACTGCATAACCCACCGGTGAAGGAAAGAGGATAACTTAATTCACAGGTAATGCATTAATTAAAACTTCTTCTATGCAAGGGAGTAATCCGAAACCTGAACTTCTCTTCTCTTGCACTATGACTTAAAAGTGTCAGACATTTGCATTTTTGTTCCTTTATTGAAGAGAGGAGGAGAGAATCTCACACTCCTCACTGCATTCACGAAACTTTTTACGTGCATTTTTTTTTTTGGGGGGGGGGGGGGGAGGGGGTTGGGAGTCAGGTAGGGAACCGGGTGCATTTTTCTTGCCCAGACCAGAGTTAAGAGAATTGGGATGATGGAGGTTGGGGGTTGAGAAATGAAGGAAACGATGATTATATATTTTAAAGTAAGATATTTTGTAACATTATTATTATTATTATTATTATTATTATTATTATTATTATTATTATTATTATTATTATTATTATTATTATTATTATTATAAAGAGAGAAGGAGGACTCTGAGAAATGTAAGAAGCTATAGCGGAATAGATATTGGTAATGATCACCAGCTCCTCATTGCCACACTGAAATTAAAACTGAAAGCACCCAACAGAAAGATAGATAGAATTCCTGGGTTCGATACAACTAAGATTCTAGAAGAAGAGCACAGAAAAGCATTTGCAATTGAATGTAAGAATCGATTTGCAGTCTTAGAGACTTTAAGAGATGAAGAATAGACAATTAATGAAGAATGACGTTATATTAAGAACATATATGCGTCAGTTGGTAGTGAGGTCTTGGGACACGCAATTACAAAGAGAAAGCCATGGATATCAAATGATACTTGGGATACTATAAAAAAGGAGACAAAGACAGAAATTGATTGTTGAAAGTTTTTGAGGAAGTAATGAAAATCACAAAATAGAGCATACTAAGTATTCCAGTATTGATGGTGAAGCCAAAAGAAAAATCATGAATGGCTGGAGAGAATATTTATACAGGAAAGCATTTGAGGCTGACAAAACTATGAATTCAGAGTGGCTATTGGGTAAGAATCTCTCATAGAATTATTAATGAAATCTCTACTGGGGCAAGGAAGAAAAAGCATATACCCATCAAAAAGAGAGATGGATCTGTTGTAATAACAGAAGATGAAGAAAGACAACGTTGGATGGAACACTAGTCAGGTTATAGACAGGAGATACGAAGGGAATAATTTGATTGATATACCTGAAGCTGATGAAGACCTTGATGTGCCTATGAAGGAATTCAGTGTGTTTGAAGTCGAAGCTATCATTAAAAACAAAAGAGTTGGAAAGCCCCTGGATAATTGCTGAGATGATATTGGCCGAAAATGAAGTGACTCCCAGAATACTTACAAGATTGTTTTGTAGAATGTGTCGTGAAGAGGCAAAACCTGATGAATGGGAGATAGGAGTGTTTGTGGAAATATCTAAAAAAGGAGACATAATTACAAAGGTATAACACTTACATCAGTAATTATGAAAATATATAGTATGCTTATTCTAAAGAGACTAGAGAGAAAGATTGACGAAAAGCTGACAGATGAACAAGTAGGATTTCGAAAAGGTAGAAGTTGCACTGACCAAATTTTCATTTTGAGACATGTAGAGTAATGCGTAAAATATGGAAATCCACTTTTGATGGCATTTGTAGACTATGTAAAAGCCTTTGATAGTGTGCACCGGCCAATTTTGTGGAGAGGCCTCTGTTTATTATGGAATTCCTTTCAAATATGTGTATTTGATTAAGTCTGTTCATGAGCATAGCAAGTGAAAAATTAATGTTGATGGAGTCTTATCAAATGAATTTCCGAGGTTAGGCTTAAGATAGACAGAAGAAAAAGAGATGATTTGAACGGAGTATGCAATGGAAGATGAAGAAGAAAGAATTAATGAGGTAGAATAATGTAAGTATTTAGGAATTATGATCTCTAATACAGGGTATTTATATTTAGAGTTTATCGAAAGAATGAAAAATCAAATCAGGCAATGGCTAAATTAAGTAAATTTTTTAAATCGAATAGCCTGAAATTACACATAAAAATCTGACTATATATCAGTTTAGTGAGGTCGGTGTTACTGTATGGACATGAGTAGATTTAGCAGATTTGAGAACAAAGCCCTCGGAAGGATATTGGGAGTTAATGGTATGACAGGATTAGAAATGAAACTATAAGAGAAATTACTCGAGTGCCATATGTTGATGAGATCATGATGAGGGGTAGATGGAGATGGTTTGGACATCCTCTTCGCACTCCCCAGGAGAGATTAGTTCACCAAACGTTCAGCTGGACTCCACAAGGCACTAGAAGAGTTGGAAGACCCAGGCCTACATGGCTGAGGACTATGAAGCACGAAGTAGGAGATGTTGAATGGAGAAATATTGAAATAAAAGCTCAAGATTGAGACGACTGGCGAAATATAACCGATGCCACGTGCGTCAATAAGCATAAGATGAGATGGTGATGAATAGTATTATCATCATTGTTATTCTTATTATCTCAGCTACAACCTTAGTTTGAAAAGCAAGATGTTATAAACTCAAGGGCTCTAGCAGGGAAAATAGCCCAGTGAGGAAAGGATACCAAGAAATACAAAAACTACAAGAGATCTAATATACAATTAAGAGGAAATACTTTAAGAACAGTAATAACGGTAAAATAGATCTTTCATTTAAAAACTATAAAAAAACTTCTCAATAACGAAATAATAATTACAAGTAGCATTCTAAAGCCTAGCGGTATCGAGCACCGCATAAATGAGTTGAATTGCAAAGGAGACCCCGATTAATCTTCCCTGAATGCCAATTACGAATTAATCACAGGATCTGGCTCATCACTGCTTTGGATTTTATATACGTCATGGATTCATCTCAGCCCCTTCATATCTTAGATCAATCAGATCTCTCTCCTGCATCTACGGAAGCCGTTCAGAAGATCTTCCATTTCATAATCTTTGTAAACTGATCTGATAAGTTTATTTGAAAGCGGCTCCTATCAAAGCGTTT
>NC_090754.1:28450367-28452867 GCF_036898095.1 Palaemon carinicauda | reverse complement strand
TATTATTATTATTATTATTATTATTATTATCATTATTTTTATCATTATTATTATTATTATTATTATTATCATTATTTTTATCATTACTATTATTATTATTATTATTATTATTATTATTATTATTATTATTATTATTATTATTACTATATCATTGTTATTATCATTACTATTATTATTATTATTATTATTATTATTGTTATTTTTATTATTATCATTATTATTATTATTATTATTATTGTTATTATTATTATTATTATTACTATAACATTATTATTATTATTATTATTATTATTATTATTATTATTATTATTATTATTATTATTATTATTATTATTATTATTAAATTCTCAAATGTAGCCGTAGTTGGAAAAGCACGATGCTATAAGCCCAGGGGCTCCAGCACGGAAAATAGCCCACTAAGAAAAGAAAACAAGGAAAAATAAAATATTTTAAGAGCAGTAACAACACTGAATAAATATCTCCTATAGAAACTATAAAAATGTAACAAAACAAGAGGGAGAGAAATAAAATAGAATAGTGTGCCCGAGTGTACCCTCCCGTAAGAGAAATCCAACCGAAGCCTGTGAAAGACCATGGTACAGAGGCTAGGGCACTACCAAAGACTAGAGAATAATGGTTTGATTTTGGAGTGTCCTTCTCATAGAAGAGCTGCTTACCGCAGCTAAAGAGTCTCTTCTACCCTTACAAAGAGGAAAGTAGCCTAGGATCAATTGCAGCGTAATAGCCTCTTGAGTGAAGAAGAATTGTTTGGTAATCTCAGTTACGTCACGTGTATGAGGACAGAGGAGAATATGTAAAGAATAGGCCAGATTATTCGGTGTGTGTGTAGGCAAAGGGAAAGTGAACCATAACCAGAGAGAAGGATCCAATATAATACTGTCTCGCCAGTCAAAGGACTCCATAATTCTCTACTGGAGTATCTCAACGGGTGGCTGGTGCCCTGGCCAACCTATTATTATTATTACTATTATTATCATTATTATTACTTGCCAAGCTACAAACCTAGTTGGAAAAGAAGGTTGCTATAAGCCCAAGGGCACCAACAGGGAAAATAGGCAAATGAGGAAAGGAATAATGAAATAATCTGCAAAAGGAGTTTAAGAATAATGACAACATTAAAATAAATTGTTCATATATAAGCTATAAAAACTTAAGAATAACTAGATGATGAAAACTTATAAACAACAAGGGGAAGAGAAATAAGATATAATAGGGTGCATGAACAAGATATCTCTAACTTATATACACAAATGGTCACATATGATGAAATCCAAAAATGGAAAAGCATGAAAATAAATATAAGAAAGAAGGACAGAAGTCGTAATAAAAACTATAAAAAAAGATGGATCTTAATTTGGAAATCAATAACATGTAAATGACGAAACCAAAAGATGATTAGAAAGACCAAAGCCAGTGGCATCAAACCCATGAAATTTTGAAATTCATTTAGATTCTGTCCGTATTGTAAAACCGTAATGGAGGTCACATCTCATTTTTGAATTCACATTAAAGCAGCAATATTACTATGTGACATATCATGAGAATGTGTGACAACGAAGAAAATGTATCATGATTTACCTTTTTAATTAGACATTTTAAGTGTGAGATACTTTACCAGAATAACTGGCAATGAAGAAAATATGACGAAGACACCTTACAATGAAGAGATTTAATCTTAAGATACCTTGCAATGAAGAAAATCAGACTGTGAGATACTTTACAATGAAGAACATTTGATTTAGAGATACCTTACAATAAAGAAAATCTAACTGTAATATAAATTACAATGAAAGAAACCCAAATGAATTACCTTAAAATGAAGAAAAATAGTTTTTGGCATACCTTAAAATGAAAAATTTATTTTGAAAAACCTTATAAGGATTTTTTTTTTTTGAAATACCTTACAATGAAGAAAATTTGTTTTTTGAGTGATTCTTAAAAAAAAAAGGACAGTGAGATACAGTATAATGAAAAGAATTTGATTTTGAGATACCTTACCAAACATAAAATTTATTGAGATTCCTTACTTCAAGAACAAAACAAACCTGACTGAGATCCTTTATCAGAATAATATACGATGAGACATGTACCAACCGTGTGTCACACGATCGTACATAGTTCATTTTGTGTATATATTATGCTTGTATGTTCGCTCTTCCCTCGCACTAAAAAGAACCAGAATAAACATGTCTGTTTTTGTCCTCTGTAACAGTGTCTATTTTTGAACATGAAATTTTTTGTTGCTTTGAGCTTTTGTATATAAAGGAGAGTGTTCTAAAATAAACTCACTCAGTTGCTTTCATATTGAGTTTGAGTCACAACCTTCTCTCGGCCCGTCGTAGATACCTTATAAAGGTGCGAGGTAACTAACCAGAATATCTGACTACCTGGTACCTTTCAACGAAGACACCCTGAATTAGAAGTACCTCACAATGCAGTCAACCACAATGTTAGACTCCTCGCGAGGTAATAAACTTGA
>NC_090754.1:28442867-28445367 GCF_036898095.1 Palaemon carinicauda | reverse complement strand
AGAGAGAGTGGGTTGCTAGCAACAGCAGAGATCAGACGTGAATCAGTAACTGATAGAGAGAGAGAGTGGGTTGCTAGCAACAACAGAGATCAGACGTGAATCAGTAACTGATAGAGAGAGAGTGGGTTGCTAGCAACAACAGAGATCAGACATGAATCAGTAACTGATAGAGAGAGAGAGTGGGTTGCTAGCAACAACAGAGATTAGACGTGAATCAGTAACTGATAGAGAGAGAGTGGGTTGCTAGCAACAACAGAGATCAGACATGAATCAGTAACTGATAGAGAGAGAGTGGGTTGCTAGCAACAACAGAGATCAGACGTGAATCAGTAACTGATAGAGAGAGAGTGGGTTGCTAGCAACAACAGAGATCAGACATGAATCAGTAACTGATAGAGAGAGAGTGGGTTGCTAGCAACAACAGAGATCAGACGTGAATCAGTAACTTATAGAGAGAGAGTGGGTTCCTAGTAACAACAGAGATCAGAAGTGAATCAGCAACTGATAAAGAGAGTGGGTTCTAAGAAATGAATCTAAACTAGTGCTTTTACAATTACTTAATCTCCTGCAATAGGGATTAATTATGTAATCAGATGTTAAAAAACATGGGAATTGATGTTATTCAATACTCTAGAATAGAAAAAACCTTAAAGGTCGATGTTTGAAAATAAAAACAATAAATATTTAATTTCAATCAACAAAAAACAAGAAAAATTCTTTAGCTCCAAAAATAATCACGTATCGATTCAAGGCTTTGAAAGTAAACAAGGCACCAACATACAGTAGTCTTTTATTCGAGATTTCTATTTTAAACACCGGCATCGATGCTTCATATCAGTT
This sequence comes from Palaemon carinicauda, assembly GCF_036898095.1. Taxonomy (NCBI): domain Eukaryota; kingdom Metazoa; phylum Arthropoda; class Malacostraca; order Decapoda; family Palaemonidae; genus Palaemon; species Palaemon carinicauda. Next base: position 28,444,527 of record NC_090754.1, on the reverse strand, counting down.
ACATCTTTCAATAAACTGTTTTTAAACACAGATCCTTTACTTAAATAAATTGAAACCAAAGGGCATGAAATTACTCTGCTTTGATAAAGACAGAACATTCTGATTCAGTGCTTCGAAGCAAACAAACCTCCTTTCATTCGAATCTTCGAAACAAACGAGACCCTTTAATTCAGGGTTTCGTACCTGACATCTGTGGCACCTATTAGCCCAACCGTGAATGTCCTAACTTTGCGGAGACGCATCTCTCGCGGAATTACACCATTCCGGATGCTCTCTCTCTCTCTCTCTCTCTCTCTCTCTCTCTCTCTCTCTCTCTCTCTCTCTCTCTCTCTCTCTCTCTCTCTCTCTCTCTCGTTATCATTCTTGTCGAGGCACAGACCCCAAGCAGCTCTTAATGCCTGTTTAATGAAGGAATTCATTAGATCCATTCATGTAACAGACCTCGCAAATGACACGTTAATGCTGCGTCTGTCTGCTCGCAGTTGCACGATCATAATTTTGGAGTAAAGCGTTCAAGAGACTGATCATTCAATTGATTTGTGTAATATGATTAATTCTCTTTGTTTTCTAGAGACAAAATAATATAATTAATAAGTTTCTCTATCGGGGAAGTAAATCTTGGTATTACAAAAAACACCCTCTTGCTATAAATCTGACTTCATTAGCTTTGTGGGTTAATCCTATGACAAAAATCTATGTAATGGTATTCTACATACATAATTTCTCAGACTTCTTTGTTCTCACTGATAATCTTTAAAGTTAATATATCCAAAAGCTGGCACTGCATTGCGACTGTTAGATCGAGTCTCTTGATTAAAATAATCGTTGCTTGATTTATTTTTCTAGGCTTTGACGTAATGCTAAATAGTTAATATGATGTTATTAAATATGCAGTAATTATAATAATGACAAGTAGAATGAACATAAGATGAACAAACATAGCCATGGTGATATAGAACAAGATAAGGAATATCCTATCGTGGATATGAGGGCGATAGTGATGATGATGATGATGATGATGATGATAAATCTAGTAACTTCTTGAGAACAAATATATATTTTAATGTATTTTATGATGATTTTGTTGTTGTTGGTATAGCCAATGCAGCGACTTCAGTCCTTTACCTCATCTTACAAGTCAGGCTCTAAAAGCTCCTTTTGGCTAGTACAGTGGTAACGCGTTCGTCTAGCGTTCATATGGTAGCAGATCGATCCCAGCCGGGACCGTGAATTTTATCTGTTTACTGGGGAGGATACTACTGGGATTGGGACCAAAGTCAGGGGTTGGGCTTACCTGGCTGACGTTCTGGTGTGCATTTCTTCGAATGAAACTGAAACCAGACACCTTTATCCTTTAATCTGTTCTTCCACTTTACCGCATCCTTCAGCGGATCTCGCACCTTTCGTCATATCTCGTGAGCCCTCATTCCCACTCAAGCTGATATCCCGTGGGCCGAACTGTGACTCATTCCACTAGCTTCAGACTTCGCCATGTCATCCTACTTTTTCCAACTTCATTTCAGCCAGGTGGATCTGTAATGTCTGTTGCAGGCGTTCTCCCCAGGCGAACGTCTCTTCAACGTCCTCTTGGTTTACCTGCCATGGTTCTTCCTTTCACTAATTCTCTCCCAGCCTTTTTCAAGTCACCATCCTTCACTTG
>NC_090754.1:28420367-28437867 GCF_036898095.1 Palaemon carinicauda | reverse complement strand
TGTGGAGAGTTTAGTATGTGTGTCAGTAAAAATTCAACCCTGAATTACCAATGATTTTGATAGGAACTTGACGGTCACCCGAAGTATTATTATTATTATTATTATTATTATTATTATTATTATTATTATTATTATTATTATTATTGTTATTATTGTTATTATTATTATTATTATTATTATTATTATTATTAGCTGAGTTACAACCCTAGTTGGAAAAGCAGGATACTATAGGCTTAAGGGCTCCAACAAGGAAAAATATCCCAGCGAGGAAAGGAAATAAGGAAAAATAATAACATTTTTAAAATATATCTTTCATATATAAAATATAAAAAGAAACTTATATCAGCCTGTTCAACAAAAAAATTTTCTGCAAGTTCGAACTTTTGAAATTCTACCGATTCAACTACCCGATTAGAAACATTCCCTAACTTGGACACGAGTTTATTCGGTACTTTAGCAACGTTACAAATCAAGACATTTTATATTTAACAGTCAATCCCTTTTAAAACTTATCTAGAGTTTTAAAGGTCACTCACGAATAGCAGAGGCAAGGGATAGTGACGATGTCATAGAGACTGACCGTATATAGATATGATCAGTGTTCAAGGCCTCTCCACTCAAGCTAGGACCAGGGAGGGCCAGGAAATGACTGCTGATGATTCAACAGGTAGCCACTTGGGCTCCCCAAAACCACTCATCTTTAACTCACAAGGATGGTGAGGTTGCAGACACTACCAGAAACTATCAAACTTGAGCAGGTCTGAAACCCCAGTCCAGGATATCACCAGGCAGGGACGTTTCCAATAGGTTACCAAAATTTTGCTCCTGTTAAACTTAAAGATGAACCAGATTCCCATATTTTCTGCAAAGCACATTCGTTTCTTACAGAGAAATTGCGATTGTTATATTCCCTTGGAGGAATAATGGGATGTGTGACGGGCCGAGAGCAAGGTTGTGACTCAAAGGCAGGAAGCAATCAACTGAGTTACTTTATTAAAGAACACTCTCCTTTATATACAAAACCTCAAGGCAACAGGCATTTTCATGTTCACAAGACAGACAATGTTACAGAGGCGATACGCAGACATGTATATTCAGGTTCTTTTTAGTGCGAGGGAAGAGCGCAGATACAAGCATAATATATACAAAATAATCTATGTACGATCGTGTGACACACGGTTGATACAGATGCCCCGAAAATGGGAGACTACTCTGTTGTCTCCGCATTGGTCACACTCGGATGACACACTAGTTTCTGCTGGCTGGCCAACACCAACCATATTGCGACGACTGTTTGATACCTTTGACAGTGAGGCATTTGTTGATTGAATGCTCCACTTATAATACAGAAAGAAATAGATATCTGTTTGAGGCTCCGGGTGAAGATCGCAGGTTCATCCTTGCCAAGATCCTTGGACATGATGTGTCGTACAATGCTAGTGGCATTTTAGCTTTATATCAGAAACAGGTCTTCTTAATGCTATTTAGGTTTTTGAACATATTTACTTTTCTGGTTTTAAATGAATATTCTTTTAATCTTTATTTATAATAAACGATATCCGCTTCATTGACCTTTGATGTCAGGATGCCAGAGAACTTCAAGTCATTTATTCATTACCGACTCCAGCGGATATCGTGTAGGATTAATGAAATGACCCAAATATCTCAAATTGCTCTAAAATGTTAGGAGACCGTAATCCTCTCATTGTCAAATCCACATTTAAGTACGGAAAAAAATTAATTCCATAAAATATACATCGATAACTCAATTAATCTCAACAAATTTAATTTCTATTCTAGGACGCGACTGTATTCTGTAGTTGGAAATCTATTCCCAAGTTTTTGTATTTTAGTTACAAATGCTGTTAACTAGGTCTATCAGAAAGGGTAAAATTGGAGGGAGGGGACACCCTCTTGATTATCAAAAGTTATAGATCTTATTGGGAAACCGGGTTTTTGTGGGTCGAGGAATACAGAAAAAGAATAAAATTTTGGGATTCATAGCACAGCCAACCTAAGCAAACCTATTACATTTGGTCCTTACCTGCACCCCCTAAGCTAACTCCACATTTCCAATAAAAAAATGAAGGTCTTATTCGCTGAAACGACGTCCAAAATTCTACTTATCAATTTGAGCTCCGGAATAGAATCCTATCGTAAACTATAGTCCATTTCTTTTAGCGATGCATATTTGCACCGACTCGCAGCGGTGCCCTTTTAGCTCGGAAAAGTTTCGTGATCGCTGATTGGTTGGAATTATATCGTCCAACCAATCAGCGATCCGGAAACTTTTCCGAGCTAAAAGGGCACCGCTGTGAGTCGGTGCAAATATGCATCGCTAAAAGAAATGGACTATAGCCAAAATTGCAACATTTAGACGAGACAAACCCGACTAACAGCCAAATGCTTACAAGGAAGGTAATGAACATAAATCTTACGAGTAACTACCTCATAGGGACCTCATTTGTGTTGGTCAATTATTTTCTACCCTTTTAACTAACGAACATCAGTAAATATCTTTTCATTTGAGTTAGTAGCTTGAGAACCTCGGTGTCTCGAGAAATCTTTTCCAGGTACCGATTGATTGAAGATTTATGGAATATAACTCAGCAGCTATGGATTTCATGTGATTTCATTCTTGAATAGTCGTTTTCATTTCACTCGTTAAAGATATACATAAAATGGAAGAATATTTTGAGGGAATATTTCTTTATAGAATTTTAATGCTAATTATACTGAATCTTGCTTGCTTTAGTTTGTATCTCTATGGTTCAAGATGTGTATTTATGTGTGCATGTGTGTGTGTGTGAGAGAGAGAGAGAGAGAGAGAGAGAGAGAGAGAGAGAGAGAGAGAGAGAGAGAGAGAGAGTCCGTTTTATAGTGCTTGGTCTCTATGATAGTAAATTTAACCTAAAACCCTAGAGCTGTTTATTTCGATAGAATTAGACATATAAATGCCTGGTTTTCATGTTGCGTCAAATTCAGTAAAAAGAAATAGTTTAAAGTTGAAATGATCAAATAATTCCAGCAATCAGATCACAAACTAGTTTTAAATAAATCGTATACGATTGCCTGATGAATTATCATAAAAGCATAAAAGCATTCAATGTTTTTATCTCAACTCCGTTATGCAAATAAAATGTTGATAGGTATTCATCATGATATAGTCAACGATTTTCACTTTTCGCTTTATTTTTATTTTTTCTAAATGAAACTTGAAACAAATAGAGAAATCAGTTTTGATAAATCGCCGTTCATATTATGTTAAAAGCCTTGCATAACTAGTGATCATACTGGCTCACCTTTTCTAGGAGAAGGACACTCCCAAATCAAACCATTGTTCTCTAGTCTTGGGTAGTGCCATAGCCTCTTGTACCGTGGCTTTACACTGTCTTGGGTTACAGTTCTCTTGCTTGAGGGTACTCTCGAGCACACTATTTTAACTAATTTCTCTTCCTCTTGTTTTGTTAAAATTTTTATAGTTTATATAGGAAATATTTATTTTAATGTTGTTCTATTCTTAGAATATTTTATTTTTCCTTATTTCCTTTCCTCACGGGGCTATTTTCCCTGTTGGGGCCCCTGGTCTTATAGCATCCTGCTTTTCCAACTAAGGTTGTAGCTTAGCATTTAATAATAATAATAATAATAATAATAATAATAATAATAATAATAATAATAACAATCGTTCAGATCCAAAAGTTCTTCTAAAATCTTACGTATATAAATTACAACTTTTGTTAAACTTCATTGGACAATCAGGAAAGATATCCTGTCTTACGAGAAGTATAATTTGAACCTTACTGGAGTAAATTGTGATGGTGGGCTGTCAGGAGAGAACAAATTAAGAGCGAAGAAGTCATTGTGTTAATCACGCAAATGTGACTTCAATTTACGACTACATATAAAGGATATATCTTCATTTTACTTATTTACTGCATTACAGAGGCTTATTTAAAGTACTCGTAATAGTGAGCGAATTGTATCAAAATTATTCTCAAAAATTGTTTCTAAAATTTAATAAAGAGAGAGAGAGAGAGAGAGAGAGAGAGAGAGAGAGAGAGAGAGAGAGAGAGAGAGAGAGAGAGATTAAAGATAAACCGAGAGAAAATGTGTTTCCAAAGGATAGGAAAAGCCTCGGGCCTCAACATCAAAAGAGAGAAACATCTTAGAAGATGAGCGTGAGAAGAAAATCCAGAAACTTACGCAATTTATTTTTTAGAATTTTCCGCAATACTAACGCTCGGGGTTAGTACTATGGTTGCATAGAAAACGGGATAAATTTGAGTCTTTTTAATGTTTTCTTTTTCTTCAAGAGTCATTCAATGTTATAACCCATATAGTATTTAAGAGAAAAGTTTCCGTTTTTGTATCCTTCGGGGTCATATACCATCGAACTTGAGTACGTGGAAGCGAATCTATTTCAGGGAAATCGAATTGGAGATTTGTTCATTTCTTGTCTGCTGTAAATAAACAAACCTTTAATAGGTTATGAGTCGTTTTGATGACACAGTGGCATCATCAACCCTCGCCCCTTGTTGATTGAATGACACAAAAATGATCGAAAATGATGGCTATTGATATGGGTAGTCTGCTAAGACCAGCGGGAGGGGGGGGGGGGGGAGATCATCTTAAGAATTCGTGAACCAATTACCAAGAATAGATAGTCAAATAGCTGTATACAGGTTTAAAGTTTACTCATGAATAGCAGTGGAAAGGGACAGTGACAATGCCCTTGCATGAGGGCACTGCCCTAGACACTCACCATATATAAATTATTAATGTCCCAGGCCTCTCTCCACTCAAACTAGGACCAGGGAGTGGCAGGCAATGGCTGGTGATACCACATCAGGTACACATATAGGCTTCCCCAAACCCCACTCCCTACTCTTGGCTCAAAAGCATGGTGAGGTTCCAGACACTACAAGAAACTACTAACTTGAGCGGATCTCGAATCCAAGTTAAGCAGATTTCCAGGCAGGACCGTTTCCAATTTTCGTTCACATGGATGGTGAGGTTGCAGACACTGCAAGGAACTATCAAGCTTGAGCGGGTCTCTGACCTCAGTTCATCAGCTCACTAGGTATTGGTGTTTCTAATAGGCTATCACTAATTTAACAGATAAAACGGCTGTGATGGTAATGATAGAATGTTTACTAAAGTTTATTTTATTCAATAAGAAAACAAGAATATTGCATGCAGGGTGCAAAGTCAGGTGGGGTCGTGCAACAGCGCCTTTAGGCCCCGGGAGAAAGCGGATCCGAAAAACCTGCCTCAAAAGTTTTTGTGATTTGGAATCACAATTCCCAACTCTCTTCTATCTCGAACTTACTGGCTGAATTTGAGGCGAAAGTCCAAAACCAAAGTCATTTTGAGGGATTGCAAAGGCTGCCTCGCGCTCTTTTGAAAAAGAGATTTTCGCATTTCTTCAAGCTACATCCGGATAATTGACAGGTCATTAAGGATAGTGTTTAGAAAATCCAGAAATCCATGTCTGATTTTAGATTTCATCCTCCGTTTCTATTTTATTTTGATTTCCCAAAATTTTTAGTTCTCTCCAGGGAAGTATCTGTCGCTACATGGTGATTAAACTTTATAATTTTACCGATTTCATTTTATTGTCTTCAGTTTTGGATAGATAGAGTTGGAAGTAGGAGAGACTGGCAAAGAGTAAAAGAGGGCAAAAACGTTTAGAAAACGAAGTACAGAAAAAGATAGAACAATTCGGACAGTTACAATTACTCTCATCTACCCTTATGTTAGAGCTGCTCACATTGTCCCCCTCACGCTCTGGATGAATTAAAGCTCTGAAAGAATATGAAAATATAAAGGGAAACAAGCGAGTTTTTCATTCCTATCCTAATGACCTGAAATATATTAAACTAGGAAAGCGCTATGAGGATGCAGACCTCCGCCAAAGTAGTTTATTTTTTTTTTTTTAAATCAGCTTGCCTTCCCCAGGATAAATTTAGACGTTGGCGTATTTGTAGTCTAGGTTAATTCGATCGACTTTTTGCCCTGCCTTGACCAAGACTTTTGATTTAAAACTTCCAAAATTGAATCACCTCCACGTTTTAACATACTATTTAATCACCGAAAGGCTCACTACTCTAAGAGTAAAATTGTGACCATGAAGGTGTTCACAAACAAACAAACAAAAAAACGGACTAACAGGGAAGAAAACAATCTCCTTGCATCTTCGTTGGCGGTGGTAAAAATAAATTTCAGTTACAACAGCACTTCTCATTGAAACCAATTAGGTTAGATTTAGCAGTACTTGGATTGTTCGTTGAAATTAGGGACCAACTGTGACCTCATTAATAAAATCATGCTTCAAAGGTACAACAGAATTTTGGAGCTTTATAAGAGTTGAATTAAACCTCAATTAAGATACGAGATGATTATGAAACCGATCTTTTCACCTGAATGCCTTCCGGTTGAATTAAGAAACATTAGAATAAAATCAATTCAATGTTTATCGTATATCTACGCAAATAAGTTTATCTTTTTCCTTTTTATGATGAAACCATTAGATGTTCTGGTGAATTTCCCTTCGTTAAGTCTTTCGGTGAACCGGAGGAAAAAGCTTCATTGGAAAAGGGAAGGAAAACGTTTATTTTCCTCGCCAACCCATTTTCCCTCTAAAAAATGGCTTCAACCTGTCAATTATGGGTGAAACGAGGAATGTCCCTTGCCAATACTAGACTCGATATCTTCAAGGGAACGTCTGATTTTTCCCCTCAGTCATTTTTCTTTGCTACGAAATGGCACTCCCGAGATCTGGAACAAGGTTTGTGATATCACCCTGAAAATTAGATGTAAGACACACACACACGTGTATAGAAATAACGATAGCGGACAAGTGATTAGCATAGAATAGGGATTACAGCCACGAAAGGAAAAGAAAAAAAAAAAAAGACTTGATTGGAGCCAGTACTTTCCTTTTATAATTGACATGAAGGGACTCACAATTAGGATAGAATTACAAGCATATCTATTTTCACCGGGAAAGGGATCTTAAGTGATCAGTTTCTTGATGATTCTAAGAATCAGACCATGGCTCATATTCCAGTCATGATCATGGGTACAGGTATTCAGGAATTCCGCAATAATTGAATTATTATTATTATTATTATTATTATTATTATTATTATTATTATTATTAAGCCATAACCCTAGTTGGAAAAGCAGGATGCTATAAGCCCAGGGATCCCAACAGGGAAAATAGCCCAGTGAAGAAACGAAGCAAGGACAAATAAAATATTTTAAGACTAGTAACAACATTAAAATAAATATTTCCTATATAAAATATAAAAACTTTAACAAAAAAGGTGGAAGAAAAAATAGATAAAATAGTATTCCCGAGTGTACCCTCAAGCAAGAGAACTAACCTGAGACAGTGGAAGACCATGGTACAGAGGCTATGGCACTACCCAAAACTAGAAAATAATGGTCTGATTTTGGAGTGTCCTTCTCCTTGAAGGGGTGCTTACCATAGCTAGAGTCTCTTCTACTCTTACCAAAAGGAAAGTAGCCACTGCACAATTACAGTGCAGTAGGTAACCCCATGGATGAAGAAGAATTGCTTGGTAAAGTCAGTGTTGTGAGGTGTATGAGGAAAGAGGAGAATCTCTAAATAATAGGCCAGACTATTCAGTGTATACGTAGGCAAAGGGAAAGAACCGTAACCGGAGAGAAGGACCCAGTGTAATACTCTCTGGCCAGTCAAAGGACCCCATAACTCTCTAGCTGTAGTATCTCAACGGGTAGCCGGTGTCCTGGCCAACCTACTACCTATGGACTACTGTCTCGCCTTTAGACTAAACGATTCTATACCCTGAATTAAGCCATCAGTCAGCCATAGCTGTCTCAGTTAATTCTCTTGTGATAGCCAGCTTATGCTGTTTGGCTCAAAGAGATAAGCCTTAAGTGTCTGGTTGATATACAGTAAATTACGTTTGGAAGATGGATTATCATATATCACAAAATTGTCATTTCCAGAGCACTTCTTAATTAACACGTTTTTCAATTGCTAACTATATTTATACATTACCCTGACATTTAGTCTTTTCCAAAAGTTGTATGATATCTAATTAAACATCCATGAAATAGTGAATAAGGTATGTTATTCATTGCTCCTTTTTTCTCTAAATGGACGCTAAAATGTTTTCTGAGATATATCAATAGTTTTATAAAAAGATACGTGGGCTAGCAGAGATCGAAGATAAAGCTCTTCAATTTTAGTCAGCTCATTTTCTCTGTAGCAAACTCAAACCTGCATAATCTTAGTTCACTGTAGTACATCGAGGAAAACACAAAAGGCTTTAAGTTTATTAGAATTAATTGAATATAGATGTAATTGGTTAGCTTTCTAAATAAGGAAAATCTAAATCTTATTGGCTTATCTAACAATGGAAACGTCTAAGAACGGAATACTCTTATTCATTTCCTATTCTTTAATAAACTTTATAGATGGGACTAATGAATTAATAATGGCAATGAAACCAAGAATGTTTGAACTTTATTTTAAAACATTAAGAGATTTATCAACATAGCGATATTTAACGATATTAAATAATTTGAGAACACCAATTTGAATATATCAATCCAGTCTGATATATATATATATATATATATATATATATATATATATATATATATATATACATATATATATAATTATATATATATATATATATATATATGTATATATATACATATATATATATATATATATATATATATATATATATATATATATATATATATATATACAGAGAGAGAGAGAGAGAGAGAGAGAGAGAGAGAGAGAGAGAGAGAGAGAGAGAGAGAGAGAGAGAGAGAGAGAGATTAAAGATAAACGGAGAGAAAATGTGTTTCCAAAGGAGAGGAAAAGCCTCCGGCCTCAACATCAAAAGAGAGAAACATCTTAGAAGATAAGCGTGAGAAGAAAATCCAGAAACTTATGTAATTTATTTTTTAGAATTTTCTGCAATACAGATCATGGCGTTATTGACGCTCGGGGTTAGTTCTATGGTTGCATAGAAAACGGGATAAATCTGAGTTGTCTTAATGTTGGTCTTTTCCTTTAAGAGTCATTCGAGGTTATAACCCATGTACTATTTGAGAGGGAAGTTTCCGTTTTTGTATCCTTCAGGGTCATATACCATCGAACTTGAGTACAAAGAAGCGAATCTATTTCAGGGAAATCGAATGGGAGATTTGTTCATTTCTTGTCTGCTGTAAATAAACATAACTTTATTAGGGTTATGAGTCGTTTTGATGACACAGTGGCATCATCAACCCTCGCCCCTTGTTGATTGAATGACACAAAAATGATCGAAAATGATGGCTATTGATATGGGTAGTCTGCTAAGACCTGGGGGGTGAGTGGGGGGGGGGGCGATCATCTTTAAGAATTCGTGAACCAATTACCAAGAATAGATAGTCAAATAGCTATATACAGGTTTAAAGTTTACTCATGAATAGCAGTGGAGAGGGACAGTGACAATGCCTCAGACACTGATTATAAATATGACCAACGTTCAAGGCCTCTCTCCACTCAAACTAGGACCAGGGAGTGGCAGGCAATAGGTGGTGATACCACATCAGGTACACATATAGGCTTCCCCAAAGCCCACTCCCTACTCTTAGCTCAGAAGCATGGTGAGGTTCCAGACACTACAAGAAACTACTAACTTGAGCGGATCTCGAATCCAAGTCAAGCAGATTACCAGTCAGGGGCGTTTCCAATATTAGCACAAGGAACTATCAAGCTTGAGCAGGTCTCTGACCCCAGTTCATCAGCTCACTAGGCCTGGGTGTTTCTAATAGGCTACCATAACCTTAACAGATAAAACGGCTGTGATGGTAATGATAGAATGTTTACTAAAGTTTATTTTATTCAATAAGAAACCGAGAATATTGCATGCACGGTGCAAAGTCAGGTGGGCTCGTGCAACAGCGCCTTTAGGCCCCGGGAGAAAGCGGATCCGAAAAACCTGCCTCAAAAGTTTCTGTGATTTGGAATCACAATTCCCAACTCTCTTCTATCACGAACTTACTGGCTGAATTTGAGGCGAAAGTCCAAAACCAAAGTCATTTTGAGGGATTGCAAAGGCTGCCTCGCGCTCTTTTGAAAAAGAGATTTTCGCATTTCTTCAAGCTACATCGGGATAATTGACAGGTCATTAACGACTCTATTTAGAAAATCCATAAATCCTTGTCTGATTTTGGATTTCATCCGCCGTTTCCATTTTGTTTTGATTTCCCAAAATTTTTCGATCTCTCTAGAGAAGTGGTTATCGCTACATGCTGATTAAACTTTATCATTATACCGTGTTATTTTTATTGTCTTCAGTTTTGGATAGATAGAATTGGAAGTAGGAGAGACTGGCAAAGAGTAAAAGAGGGCAAAAACGTTTAGAGAACGAAGTACAGAAAAAGATAGAAAAATTCGGACAGTTACAATTACTCTCATCTACCCTTATGTTAGAGCTGCTTACATTGTCCCCCTCACGCTCTGCATGAAATAAAGCTCTGAAACAATATGAAAATATAAAGGGGAACAAGCGAGTTTTTCATTCCTATACAAATGACCTGAAATATATTAAACTAGAAAAGCACTATGAGGATGCAGACCTCCGCCAAAGTAGTTTATTTTTTTTTTTTAAATCAGCTTGCCTTCCCCAGGATAAATTTAGACGTTGGCGTATTTGTAGTCTAGGTTAATTCGATCGACTTTTTGCCATGCCTTGACCAAGACTTTTGATTTAAAACTTCCAAAATTGAATCACCTCCACGTTTTAACATACTATTTAATTCCCGAAAGTCTCACTACTCTAAGAGTAAAATTGTGACCATGAAGGTGTTCACAAACAAAGAAACAAACGGACTAACAGGGAAGACAATAATCTCCGTGCATCTTCGTTGGCGGTGGTAAAAATAAATTTCAGTTACAACAGCACTTCTCATTGAAACCAATTAGGTTAGATTTAGCAGTACTTGGATTGTTCGTTGAAATTAGGGACCAACTGTGACCTCATTAATAAAATCATGCTTCAAAGGTACAACAGAATTTTGGAGCTTTATAAGAGTTGAATTAAACCTCAATTAAGATACGAGATGATTATGAAACCGATCTTTTCACCTGAATGCCTTCCGGTTGAATTAAGAAACATTAGAATAAAATCAATTCAATGTTTATCGTATATCTACGCAAATAAGTTTATCTTTTTCCTTTTTATGATGAAACCATTAGATGTTCTGGTGAATTTCCCTTCGTTAAGTCTTTCGGTGAACCGGAGGAAAAAGCTTCATTGGAAAAGGGAAGGAAAACGTTTATTTTCCTCGCCAACCCATTTTCCCTCTAAAAAATGGCTTCAACCTGTCAATTATGGGTGAAACGAGGAATGTCCCTTGCCAATACTAGACTCGATATCTTCAAGGGAACGTCTGATTTTTCCCCTCAGTCATTTTTCTTTGCTACGAAATGGCACTCCCGAGATCTGGAACAAGGTTTGTGATATCACCCTGAAAATTAGATGTAAGACACACACACACGTGTATAGAAATAACGATAGCGGACAAGTGATTAGCATAGAATAGGGATTACAGCCACGAAAGGAAAAGAAAAAAAAAAAAAGACTTGATTGGAGCCAGTACTTTCCTTTTATAATTGACATGAAGGGACTCACAATTAGGATAGAATTACAAGCATATCTATTTTCACCGGGAAAGGGATCTTAAGTGATCAGTTTCTTGATGATTCTAAGAATCAGACCATGGCTCATATTCCAGTCATGATCATGGGTACAGGTATTCAGGAATTCCGCAATAATTGAATTATTATTATTATTATTATATTATTATTATTATTATTATTATTATTATTATTAAGCCATAACCCTAGTTGGAAAAGCAGGATGCTATAAGCCCAGGGACCCCAACAGGGAAAATAGCCCAGTGAAGAAACGAAGCAAGGACAAATAAAATATTTTAAGACTAGTAACAACATTAAAATAAATATTTCCTATATAAAATATAAAAACTTTAACAAAAAAGGTGGAAGAAAAAATAGATAAAATAGTATTCCCAAGTGTACCCTCAAGCAAGAGAACTCTAACCTGAGACAGTGGAAGACCATGGTACAGAGGCTATGGCACTACCCAAAACTAGAAAATAATGGTTTGATTTTGGAGTGTCCTTCTCCTTGAAAGGGTGCTTACCATAGCTAGAGTCTCTTCTACTCTTACCAAAAGGAAAGTAGCCACTGCACAATTACAGTGCAGTAGGTAACCCCATGGATGAAGAAGAATTGCTTGGTAAAGTCAGTGTTGTGAGGTGTATGAGGAAAGAGGAGAATCTCTAAATAATAGGCCAGACTATTCAGTGTATACGTAGGCAAAGGGAAAGAACCGTAACCGGAGAGAAGGACCCAGTGTAATACTCTCTGGCCAGTCAAAGGACCCCATAACTCTCTAGCTGTAGTATCTCAACGGGTAGCCGGTGTCCTGGCCAACCTACTACCTATGGACTACTGTCTCGCCTTTAGACTAAACGATTCTATACCCTGAATTAAGCCATCAGTCAGCCATAGCTGTCTCAGTTAATTCTCTTGTGATAGCCAGCTTATGCTGTTTGGCTCAAAGAGATAAGCCTTAAGTGTCTGGTTGATATACAGTAAATTACGTTTGGAAGATGGATTATCATATATCACAAAATTGTCATTTCCAGAGCACTTCTTAATTAACACGTTTTTCAATTGCTAACTATATTTATACATTACCCTGACATTTAGTCTTTTCCAAAAGTTGTATGATATCTAATTAAACATCCATGAAATAGTGAATAAGGTATGTTATTCATTGCTCCTTTTTTCTCTAAATGGACGCTAAAATGTTTTCTGAGATATATCAATAGTTTTATAAAAAGATACGTGGGCTAGCAGAGATCGAAGATAAAGCTCTTCAATTTTAGTCAGCTCATTTTCTCTGTAGCAAACTCAAACCTGCATAATCTTAGTTCACTGTAGTACATCGAGGAAAACACAAAAGGCTTTAAGTTTATTAGAATTAATTGAATATAGATGTAATTGGTTAGCTTTCTAAATAAGGAAAATCTAAATCTTATTGGCTTATCTAACAATGGAAACGTCTAAGAACGGAATACTCTTATTCATTTCCTATTCTTTAATAAACTTTATAGATGGGACTAATGAATTAATAATGGCAATGAAACCAAGAATGTTAGAACTTTATTTTAAAACATTAAGAGATTTATCAACATAGCGATATTTAACGATATTAAATAATTTGAGAACACCAATTTGAATATATCAATCCAGTCTGATATATATATATATATATATATATATATATATATATACATATATATATATAATTATATATATATATATATATATATATATATATATATATATATATATATGTATATATATACATATATATATAATTATATATATATATATATATATATATATATATATAATTATATATATATATATATATATATATATATATATATATAATATATATATATATATATATATATATATATATATAATTATATATATATATATATATATATATATATATATATATATATATATATACAGAGAGAGAGAGAGAGAGAGAGAGAGAGAGAGAGAGAGAGAGAGAGAGAGAGAGAGAGAGAGATTAAAGATAAACGGAGAGAAAATGTGTTTCCAAAGGAGAGGAAAAGCCTCCGGCCTCAACATCAAAAGAGAGAAACATCTTAGAAGATAAGCGTGAGAAGAAAATCCAGAAACTTATGTAATTTATTTTTTAGAATTTTCTGCAATACAGATCATGGCGTTATTGACGCTCGGGGTTAGTTCTATGGTTGCATAGAAAACGGGATAAATCTGAGTTGTCTTAATGTTTTTCTTTTCCTTTAAGAGTCATTCAAGGTTATAACCCATCTACTATTTAAGAGGGAAGTTTCCGTTTTTGTATCCTTCAGGCTTATATACCCTCGAACTTGAGGACGTAGAAGCGAATCTATTTCAGGGAAATCGAATGGAAGATTTGTTTATTTCTTGTCTTCTGTAAATAAACAAACCTTTATTAGGGTTATGAGTCGTTTTGATGACACAGTGGCATCATCAACCCTCGCCCCTTGTTGATTGAATGACACAAAAATGATCGAAAATGATGGCTATTGATATGGGTAGTCTGTTAAGACCTGGGGCGAAGGGGTGGGGTGGGGGGGGGGGGGGGAGGGCGGTCGGTAATCTTAAGAATTCGTAAACCAATAACTAGGGATAGATAGCCATATAGGTATATACAGGTTTAAAGGTCACTCATGATTGACAGTGGAAAGGGACAGTGACAATGCCTTAGAAACTGATTTATATATATATTTGTATATATATATATATATATATATATATATATATATATATATATATATATATATATATATATATATATGATCAACGTTCAAGGCCTCTCTCCACTCAAACTAGGACCAGGGACTTGTAGGCAATGGCTGGTGATACCACATCAGGTACACATAAGCTTCCCCAAGCCCCACTCCCTATTCTTAGCTCAGAATCATGGTGAGGTTCCAGACACTACAAGAATCTATTAACTTGAGCGGATCTCGAATCCAAGTCAAGCAGATTACCAGGCAGGACTGTTTCCAATTTTAGTTCACAAGGATGGTGAGGTTGCAGACACTACAAGGAACTATCAAGCTTGAGCGGGTCTCTGACCCAAGTTCATCAGCTCACTAGGCATTGGTGTCTCTAATAGGCTACTACAACATAAACAGATAAAACGGCTGTGATGATAATGATAGAATGTTTACTAAAGTTTATTTTATTCAATAAGAAACCGAGAATATTGCATGCACGGTGCAAAGTCAGGTGGGCTCGTGCAACAGCGCCTTTAGGCCCCGGGAGAAAGCGGATCCGAAAAACCTGCATCAAAAGTTTCTGTGATTTGGAATCACAATTCCCAACTCTCTTCTATCTCGAACTTACTGGCTGAATTTGAGGCGAAAGTCCAAAACCAAAGTCATTTTGAGGGATTGCAAAGGCTGCCTCACGCTCTTTTGGAAAAGGGATTTTCGCATTTCTTCAAGCTACATCGGGATAATTGACAGGTCATTATGGATAGTCTTTAGAAAATGCAGAAATCCATGTCTGATTTTGGATTTAATCCTCGGTTTCTATTTTATTTTGATTTCCCGGAATTTTTCGATCTCTCAAGAGAAGTGTCTGTCGCTACATGCTCATTAAACCTTATAATATTACCGAGTTCTTTTTATTGTGTTCAGTTTTGGATCGATAGAATTGGAAGTAGGAGAGTCTGGCAAAGAGTAAAAGAGGGCTAAAACGTTTAGAAAACGAAGTACATAAAAAGAGAGAAAATTTCGAACAGTTACAATTACTCGCATCTACCCTTATGTTAGTGAGGGTCACATGGTCCCCCTGACGCTTTTGCATGAAATAAAGCTCTGAAACAATATGAAAATATAAAGGGAAACAAGCGAGTTTTCCATTCTTATACAAATGACCTGAAAGATATTAAACTAGAAAAGCACTATGAGGATGCAGACCTCCGCCAAAGTAGTTTATTTCTTGAAATCACTTGCCTTCCCCATGATTAATTTAGAAGTTGACGTATTTGAATTCTAGTTAATTCGGTCGACTTTTTGCCCTACCTTGACCAAGACTTTTGATTTAAAACTTTCAAAATTGAATTACCTCCACGTTTTAACATACTAATTAATCACTGAAAGGCTCACTACTCTAAGAGTAAAATTGTGACCATGAAGGTGTTCACAAACAAACAAACAAACGGACTAACAGGGAAGAAAACAATCTCCTTGCATCTTCGTTAGCGGTGGTAAAAATAAATTTCAGTTACAACAGCACTTCTTATTGTGACCAATTAGGTTAGATTTAGCAGTACTTGGATTGTTGGTTGAAATGAGGGACCAACTGTGACCTCATTAATAAAATCATGCTTCAAACGTACAACAGAATTTTGGAGCTTTATAAGAGTTGAACTAAACCTCAATTAAGATACGAAATGATTATGAAACCGACCTTTTCACCTGAATGCTTTCCGGTTGAATTAAGAAACATTAGAATGAAATTAATTCAATGTTTATCGAATATCTACACAAATAAGATTTTTTATTTTTTTATGATGAAACCATTAGATGTTCTGGTGGATTTCCCTTCGATAAGTCTTTCGGTGAACCGGAGGAAAAAACTACATTGGAAAAGGGAAGGAAAACGTTTATTTTCCTCGCCAACCCATTTTCCCTCTAAAAAATGGCTTCAACCTGTCAATTATGGGTGAAACGAGGAATGTCCCTTGCCAATACTAGACTCGATATCTTCAAGGGAACGTCTGATTTTTCCCCTCAGTCATTTTTCTTTGCTACGAAATGGCACTCCCGAGATCTGGAACAAGGTTTGTGATATCACCCTGAAAATTAGATGTAAGACGCACACACGTGTGTACAAATAAGGATAGCGGACAAGTGATTAGCAAAACATAGGGATTACAGCCACGAAAGGAAAACAGAAACAAAAGACTTGATTGGAGCCAGTACTTTCCTTTTATAATTGACATGAAGGGACTCACAATTAGGATAGAATTACAAGGATATCTATTTTCACCGGGAAGGGGATCTTAAGTGATCAGTTTCTTGATGATTCAAAGAATTGGATCATGGCTCATAATCAACTTATGATCATGGGTACAGGTAATCAGAAAGAATTCAACAATAAATGAATAAAGTAGATAGATGAAAATCATCACAATATCGTCGTCAAATAAAAAATATTTTTTTTTCTAATACTGGGAGGCTAGAGTTCGATCCAAGTATGATTTATATATATATATATATATATATATATATATACATATATATATATATACATATATATATATATATATATATATATATATATATAAATATATATATATATATAAATATATATATATAAATATATATATATATAAATATATATATATATAAATATATATATATATATAATATATATATATATATATATATATATATATATATATATATATATATATATATATATATAAATATATATATATATATATATATATATAAATATATATATATATATATATATATATATATATATATATATATATATATATATATAATATATATACAGCATATATATAGGTCCTACATATATATGACCCATTTAGACGGATAATGAGACGTCGGAATATGGGTTCTCTTCATTTATTACAAAAGGTTCGTTCGTAAATACATCGTACACAACTACCCTCTCAGGTGAGGGACTTGTCAACTCGAGCGTCCAGAGGCAACTAAACTCCCTTCGCTACCAAGATGCAATCTTGCTACAATAAAATGCTGAGATATAGGTTTTTGTGGAATACTCATGATTATTAAGTTCATTTACCTTGATGTACAATACACATCTATATACATG
>NC_090754.1:28387867-28397867 GCF_036898095.1 Palaemon carinicauda | reverse complement strand
TACCGTTATACATCTTTTCAACTAACTATAAACTATGTTAGAGCTTCCTGCCCCCTACAGGGAAGAGTCCTACTAGACTCTGGAAAGTCTCGAAGAGTACATATATCTATGTATGAATCTCAGGCAAGCTAATATAGTGGCCTCGCCCTATATTAAGTAAAGCATAGTTTGTATAGAACTACTGCGTCAATATATTGACCAGTCATCCGCACAATACTTGTATTGGACAAAGGTTTATATCCGCATAGGAAGAAACTAATAAAACCGCCCTCGTCCCTTTATGGGACGGAGTCCTCCCATTAGGGGACTTACATAAACCAATGCAACATAGCTTGCAAAACAGAACAATTCTATCAGAATTATCCCAGATAAGATACATAGAATTAAATGCTCAATTATACCAATAAATTGACACAGGTGAAAGAGACGCAAGGTTCTCAAGAACAAGTTTATTGACAGATAATAAACAGACAGGTTAACAACAAATATATATATTTATATAAAAGGGGATAACCCAAAACTTTAAGCATAAGTATGATAGTAAACAGAACTTGTTTATCTGAAAGAAAAACCATTAAACACCACTTTAATGAGATACCAAGGTATCAAGTCATAAAAAATCTGTATTACAAATCAATCACATTAGCGTTAGAAACGCTTGGCACACATGTCTGAACTTATGCGAGGTTCACCTTTGAAGGAAGGAACAGTCTATATGGGCACTTGGTGCCCTCATTTTAGTTTGTAGTACAGTATGTACCTACACACTCACCCTGGACTTAATCGTCCCAATTAAGACCACTGTTCCTCGCAGAGTTAAACAGTAGGGTTAACTACACGACCCACTGCTACCACAGATCTCTTAAGTTCCTCTACTTGCTTCGCATAGTGGCGAAAGAAAACCCTGGAAGATTTCCAGCCCGTGTATGACCGGAGATGTTCAAAATCCATACAATTAAAGAAATTTAGGGATGAGGCAACTTTCCTCGGATCGTGACCTGCGGGTGTACTGTCAGGATCCGCTCTGCGAATAAAATATGTCATTTTCGCTCTGAGTTGATTCAGAGATAAATTTGAGCCTGATGTTTCTCCCCTGAATAGTTGACTACCCTTGAAGTCTGAAGTTCTACGAAGATAGACCTTTAGGCATTCTACTGGACATAGAGATGCATCTTCTTTCAGAGGGCAGATTCTCCAGGGACCCCACCTGTTGGTGGGTAACTCATTCTTGGCGAGAAACGTAGGATCCGGAAACAGGTTCAGCTCCCCCCCATCCAGGAACTGAACACGACCTGCCTCTCTCGAGAGGGCTACGATCTCACTAACCCTGGCCCCGGACGCGAGTGCAAATAGGAAAATAACTTTTTGCGTTAAATCCTTTAACGCACATTCTTCATTGCTCAACAGGGAGGCGAAATGAAGAACTTTGTCTAAAGACCATGAAATGGGCTTTGGAGGTGCTGAAGGTCTGAGCCTAGCGCAGGCTTTCGGAACTTTATTAAAGATCTCGTTACCTAGGTCGATCTGGAAGGCAAATAAAATGGGTCTCATCAAAGCCGATTTACATACTGAAATCGTGTTAGCTGCCAATCCTTGGCCATGGAGGTGGATGAAGAAAGATAAGCAGAAGTCTGTTGAGATCTCCTGCGGATTCTTTGCCTTTACAAAGGCCACCCACTTTCTCCAAGATGACTCATATTGCCTTCTAGTCGATTTGCACTTGTATTCCTCTAGGAAGTCTATGCTAGCTCTCGAAATCCCGAAACGCTTTCTCACCGCTAGGGCGAGAAAATCATGAGCTGCAGGGTCTGGGTTTTCTGTAATGAAGCGCAGACAGTCGACTTCTGGACTCGCTGGGTCAGAACTGGATGTGGTAGCGGCACGAACTTCATCTGTAGTTCCAACGCCAAGGGGAACCACATACTGTTCGCCCACTTGTGGGCCACTATTGCCGCTACCCCCTTGAAGGATCTCAGTTTGTTGAGGACCCTCAACAGAAGGTTGTGAGGAGGGAACAGATAAATCCTGGACCACCTGTTCCAGTCGAGGGACATTGCGTCCACTGCTTCCGCTAAGGGGTCCTCGTACGGGGACACGTACAGGGGCAACTTCTTGTTGTCTTTCGTCGCAAAGAGGTCTATTTGCAGTTCTGGGACTTGATTCAGAATGAAGGAAAATGATCCTGCGTCTAAGGACCATTCCGACTCTATCGGTGTGAACCTGGATAGAGCGTCCGCTGTCACATTGCGGACTCCTTGAAGGTGAACTGCCGACAGGTACCACTTCTTCTTTTCTGCCAATCGGAAAATGGCTAACATCACTTGGTTGAGAGGTGGTGACCTCGACCCTTGTCGATTCAAACATCTCACAACCACCTCGCTGTCTGTCACCAATCTTATGTGGATCGAGTGACGCGGGGAGACTTTCTTTAAGGTAAGGAGCACTGCCATAGCTTCTAGAAAGTTTATATGAAAGGTCCTGAATAGCTTGGACCAAGTCCCCCGGACTTTTTTCCGATGAGAGTGACCTCCCCATCCCTCCTTTGAGGCGTCTGAGTGAATCGTCATCGACGGGGGAGGTGGCTGAAGAAGAACCGACTTCTTTAGATGTCTGGCTTGGGACCAAGGTCTGAGAAGAGTACGTAGCCGAGGCGGCACTGGTCTTCTCAGGTCTCTTCGCGCGTTTGATGCATACCTTCTCCAAACTCCGGTTGCATCCTTTAGCTGTGCTCTTAGCACTGGGTCTGTCACTGAAGCAAACTGGAGAGAGCCTAGTACCCTCTCCTGTTCGCGTCTTGATATCCTTTTGGAATCTAGAAGTCTCTTGACAGAGCCCGCTATCTCCTTCCTTTTCTTCATTGGGATGGAGAAACTGTGTGACAAAAGGTCCCAGTGGATTCCCAGCCACTGGAACTTTTGGGATGGAGAAAGTAGAGACTTTTTCTTGTTGATCTTGAAGCCTAGGTACTCTAGGAACTGGATCACCTGACTGGAAGCTTGTAAGCATTCGGTCTCGGATGCTGCCCACACCAGCCAGTCGTCCAGGTAGGCTACTACCTGAATTCCCTTTAGGCGTAATTGTTTGAGAGCTGCGCTCGCAAGCTTCGTGAAAATCCTTGGGGCTATGTTTAGCCCGAATGGCATGGCTCTGAAGGCGTACAGTTTCCGTTGTAGCCTGAACCCTAGGTAGGGGGAGAGTCGACGGCTGATTGGGATGTGCCAATAGGCGTCTGACAAGTCTATAGAGACTGAGTATGCCCTCTTGGGCAGTAAGGTCCTTATGTGTTGCAGTGTTAGCATCTTGAATTTGCAATTCACTATGAACTTGTTGAGTGGTGACAAGTCCAGAATGACTCTGAGCTTTTCCGAGTCTTTCTTGGGAACACAAAACAGCCTCCCTTGGAATTTGATGGACTTCACCTTTCGGATCACATTTTTCTCCAACAGTTCTTGAACGTACTCCTCCAAAATGGGGGTGGAGTGTTGGAAAAACCGAAGGCATGGGGGTGGAGTGCTGTACCAGCTCCAACCCAGTCCATTCTTGAGTAGGCTTTGGGCCCAGGGATCGAAGGTCCAGCGATCCCAAAATTTCATTAGTCTCCCTCCTACCGGTATCGTTTCACTTGGACTGCCGTCCTGAGGTCTTGCCTCCTTGACCACGACCACTTCTGAATCCCCTTCCCCTTGAGGGGCGCCTAGACGAGCCTCTGGCTGCTCCTCTAGGCTTTGCACGAAAGGAAGAAGACTGTCCTTCGAACGTTGGGGTGAATGTGGTTGACTGACCTGGCACAGCCTGGGGTACCCACTGAAAAGTAGTCGGGGTTTGTGCCACCATCTGGGGCACTGGAGGCAAAGGCAATTGCAGTTGCTGATGCTGTCTATAAGGCTTGGCTGGCCGAGATGGTAGCCTAGTCCTCATATTCTTCCTCTTTGGTTGAGGACCCTCATCCGGGGAAGATTTTCTTTTGATAGCCAGGCCCCACTTCTGGAGAAGGTTTCTATTCTCCACGGCGGCCTTATCAACAACCTCTTTGACCACATCGGTAGGGAAAAGGTCTTTTCCCCAAATGTTGGAGGATATTAACTTCCTTGGCTCGTGTCTCACCGAAGCCCCGGTGAACACGAACTCCCTGCAAGCTCTCCTTGCCTTGACGAAGCCATAAAGGTCCTTCGTCACTGTGGCTAGGTGAGACTTAGCCACAACCATGAACATTTCATGGACCTTAGGGTCACTTGCCATCGTCTCAAGAGTAGTCTGATGAGACATTGAGGCAGCCAGTCTTTCTTTTGTCTCGAACTCTCTTCGTAAAAGAAATTCGGACAACTTGGGGAGGTCCTCGCCGAATTGCCGTCCGGCAATATCAGCCTCCAACTTTCCCACTGAGAATGTCAGATGGACATCCTTCCAGTCCTTGTGGTCCATAGGCAGAGCCAGCGACAAGGGTTTACACTCCTCCAGGGAGGGGCAAGGCTTGCCGGCCTCGATTGCCTTTAGGACAGCCGCAAACCCTTTTTGTAAAAAGGGGAAGGCTCTATCAGAAGAGGACACAAAAGAAGGGAGCTTCTTGCTCAATGCTGCTACCTTCGAATTCGAGAAGCCCCTCTCTTTCATCGAGGATGAAAGTAGGGCTTGAGCCTTAGCATGGTCCATAATAATGACCTCTTTCGGCTCTGTCTCCTCCCTTGAAGCTGGTTTTTTTTTCTCAGCCGGACATAGCAGTCCGGATATGATGCCTTGCTGGGCCAGAATTCTACCTCCTCTAGGAGAACTGAACCCAGCTTATCCGAAATGACGATCTTACCAGTCGTCATTGGCATGTGCTCAGCATACCTCCATGGGTTAGCATCTGAGCATATGGGAAGGTCTTTCACATTGAGCTTTTTCCGGGGCCCATGTGATTCTGCTAGGGACTGCATACGCAGTTCCATTGCAGCCGCCTTCTCCTGATTCTCCTTCTGCATTTGTTGGATCATTCCAACAATCGAAGAGAGGGCCTGTCCCAGTTCTACTGGGAGACCAGCGGATGTTGAGGGGATGGGCTCCGGCATCTGAACCGGAGTAGCCGACACCTCGTCGACCCCATCCTCTGCGACATCCGGGGTTTGAACTTGATCCTGACCTTCTGCCAGGAGGTCTTCTTCCAAACCTTCGTCCACATCAGACATCCTGTCACACAACTGGATGTCTTGCATCGCATCTGCGACTTCCTCGTCCACCTGGACTAGGTCTTGGGGGATCTCCTCTTGAGGCTGGGGAATCACTGCTTCAGCTGATGCCTGGGGAAAAAGATACGCCCTCATCTTCTCACTAGGAAGATAAGGGCCAGAGGTGTTCTTCTTGAAGCCCCTTACCCAAGTACGGAGCTTTTCCCTAGCTATATCCCTTGATTCCGTCGTTCTAGGGGAATCAAAAGCCTCAGTAATCAGGTTAGTGCATACAGTACATACCTGAGGGTCCCAATACTGGAGATCATCCTTGGAGACAGCGCATGCTGCGTGTCTCCTACAACACTCATGTCCGCAGAGGTTCCTGCTACGGACATTGCAGAAAACATTTCCGCACTTCGGAGGGTCCTCCTGTAAAGAGAAAAAATTTCCATGAGTATCAAGTGAACTATGTATCACTGGATATGCATAGTATAGCATAACAATTCACAAAGGAAAGACACACACTTGTGTTTCCCTCACAACCCATTGTTGCAGCTTTCCAGATAATAAAATCAAAATTGGTTTATCTCTACTAGAGTAACCAATGCAAGGTTTCCAGAGGAAACAGGTGGAGCTCACACCTAGGCAATGATTTTAAAATCCTGGATAATAGACGGGGAAGACTCTGCTTCCTGTCTGAGGGCAACAGCAAAGGGCTGTGCAAGAAAACACAATAGTGTTAGAAGATACAGTGCTGTACCTAAACTTTTACTATAGTTTTCTTCTTACTGTATATGCTATACAGAAGAATACTAGTACAGTATAGGAGGATGTGTGCCGGCCTGCCTTTGCCGGCCGGCACACACCACAATTAGCTTTAAAGTATACTACTTAACAGCTATAGGGCGGCAGCCTTCTGGTTCAAATGCCTGTGCCGGCGGCAGTAGCTGCCGGCCAGCAACAGCCAGTGTTGGCCGGCAATGACTGCCGGCCAGTAACTACACAAGGTAGTACCTAGCTGCCGGCCACACTCTTGGTGACCGGCAGACAAGGACTGACATAAGCCGGCCGGCAAAGGTACAAGACCGATGCCAGCCGGCAGCAAAAGAACCAGAAGACTACACCTGCCCGGCTGTCTGCCTCATAGGCCGGCAGCCGGGACAGGTACAGCACTAGAAGAAAATAGAATGGATGCCGGGATAAGAGTGTACACTACCCCCCAAGCCCGGCAACCGAAAGAGTGCATATAAGGAAGGGGAGAAACTTAATTCAGGCTTCCTTGACCAATGCCGTCCGGCTCTGTCGGCAGGCATGGATGAGGGACCAAGAGAGGTCCGGGCAGCACTCGAAAACATAAGACCCTTGCCAGCCAGCATCTCAGCCGGCCGGCAATGGCCTTAGTCAATTCCACATCCCAACCTATACTAGGTCCAGAAGTAGAATGACGTACAGTACAGTAATACCCCTGCCGGCCAGCTCTGCCGGCCGGCAGGGTACAGTACAGTAATGGCAAGGCCATTACGGAGATAGAGGGGGAAGGGACAAAAGGGTCCTGCCAACCTTGCTTTAGTGACAGATCACCCGCAGCCAAGAACTCTGTCTTAGCCTAAGGGAGATCTAAGGGAAAGGGCCAGCAATACTTGCCAGCTTCCAAAGCACCAAAGCAAGGAAGGCGTTGCTATTCCCAAGGGAAGATTTTATCCTCCCCAAGAACAGCAACAGGACTTTAGTCTGGTCGATCACAAAGGGAGGAATCATACTACAGAAACCTTCGATAGTGACCTAAGGGAGCTAAGCTCCCTTTAAAAGTGTTAGGTCAGCGAGGGGAACTCTGCCCCAAGCCAGACAACACGGACCAGACTAAAAAACTCTGTTGTTCTGTCCCTCTTGAACCAGACTCTGCTGGAACAGGAAGGTACAGTAACACCCTAGTATAGTTTTATCGAAAATAAATTCGGAAAAAACCACTTAGGGATAAGCCCAAGGCTTAAACAGAGGGAAAGGGATTGCATACCTTCTCCGAAGAAAAGAAAGCAACCGGGGAGAATAATAAAGTATACTAAGGCTCCATAAGCAATTAACCTAGGCACCAAGAGAATCGATTACCTAATTCACCGAAACTCTCACGTATACAATCTTGGAAATATTCCACACAGTCTAAAATGTATAAAAAATAGCCTAAAGCTTTAATAAACTTTTAATTACACTCGGAAAAACCAAAATCATGCATTAAGTACTAGGACCAAACGACTAGGCTACATGGCCTAGCGTAGGCCAGAATGGCGAATACTTCGCCAAATAATACTAAGCACGAAAGGAAATCCTATGTAACGCTAAATAGCTAAAATTTATTAAGCAAAACAACCAGGAATGTCACTCTGACTAACTAATTTATACCTAGCGAGTGACAGTGTCCAGGACACCTCTGGTAGGCTACGGCTCTTGTATCAAAGATTAATCCTATTAATCACTCAAAATTTTACCAAGAGCCTACATTTATACATAACAGACACTATACTCAACTTATCCGAGGCCAACGAAGACGGAGAAGCCATGAAAAGCTGAATAAATCCAAGATTTGCGAGAAAAACAGGAAAAAACACCGAGTTGTTAAGCTACGCAAAAAGGAATACAGATGGCGCCAGGATTGGCGCCAGGCACGCATACGAATCGGGGGATTGGGAGGCCTTGGGAGCGGCTCCCCCCCCTTTTTCTTCCCGAATTCGTATCTCGTCAATCTCCCTCCTACGAGACGAATCTCTATTTAGGTAGTAGATTGCCATGTGACGTGTCTAGAATACGTCCTCTGATATGTCGCGATATCCCTTTCACGAGGGATACTCGCTCCAGGAGTTAGAATTCTGGTACCTTAAGGTAAATTCTCTGGGAATATCGCCGTAGTTGTAATATACCCTAGGAAGCTACCCTATAGGAACTTCCATCAGGACGACATGGCTTGAGCCCAAAAATATATATATATCTATATATATCTATATATATATATCTATATATATATATATCTATATATATATCTATATATATATCTATATATATATCTATATCTATATATATATATCTATATATATATATCTATATATATATATCTATATATCTATATATATATATATCTATATATATATCTATATATATATCTATATACCTATATATCTATATATATATCTATATACCTATATATCTATATATATATCTATATACCTATATATCTATATATATATATATATATATATATATATATATATATATATATATCTATATTTATATCTATATATATATCTATATATATATATCTATATATCTATATTTATATCTATATATATATCTATATATATATATATATATATATATATATATATATATATCTATATATATATATATATATCTATATCTATATCTATATCTATATCTATATCTATATCTATATCTATATCTATATCTATATCTATATATATATATATATATATATATATATATTTGGTGTGCAGCAGGGTCCAAAAAACATCAGTTAACAGGCCATAATTTATTTAGAGACGTTTCGAACATTGCAATGTTCATTATCAATCTGTAAAAGATATAAATATAAAATTCTTAAAATTTGTACAATAATTTAAAACAAAATTGTAAAAGAGTATTAAAACATTATTGATTTTATAACGGAAAATCGTAAAAAAACTAAAACAGTAAAACAAAAGAGAACCAGTGCTCACCAGACCATCCATAGGAAAAGGTGAAGAACGAATGAGTAAAAATTGTTACCCACCTATGACTTCAGTTATGCTAAGAAAAGAGGAGAGGCAGAGATATTAGAGTTTAAAGAAGGAACAAGCCGTTTGATATATAATGACTCAAGGGTAGTTAGAAATTCGCTTTGTTTTGTCCCACCAATAATTGAAAAGTGTTTTTTGTTTACTTGGATTTTGCAAATGGCGGCATGATTCCTTATACTAGAAAATTCTGGGTTACCAAGTCTCTGACCCGTTCTAAAGCTGTATCCCATATGGCTACAGTATCTCACCTGCAACAACCTTCGGCAAGATCCAACATAGATACCGGGACATCCCGGGCACTTGAATTTATAAATGATGTTGGACCTCATGAAGGTCTGCAGTTTGTCTTTGTAGCCAAAAAATACATTAATTTTGAGTGGATTGATTGGGATTAGTTTGATGTTGAGGCAGCCGAACTCTTTTTCTATTATTTTCTTAAGTTTGATGGAAAACTTGTAGTCAGATAAGTAAGGAATTGTAGCGAAAATATTTTTCTTTTTGACATTATAAGATGGTACTGTAGTGGAGAAATGTCGTAAAAGGAGCTTGTTTATAACCTTATGAACCATACTTTCAGGGTAAGAGTTTTGCTTGAAAAAATTCACCAAAAATAAAATCTCCTTATGAAAAAGTGACCAGCTTGAGGAATAACGCAGTTCCTGTTTTTTTAATTTTAAACTAAATGCTATATACACACTTGTTTATAGGTCTGGATGGTCTGGTGAGCACTGGTTCTCTTTTGTTTTACTGTTTTAGTTTTTTACGATTTTCCGTTATAAAATCAATAATGTTTTAATACTGTTTTACTATTTTGTTTTAAATTATTGTACAAATTTTAAGAATTTTATATTTATATCTTTTACAGATTGATAATGAACATTGCAATGTTCGAAACGTCTCTAAATAAATTATGGCCTGTTAACTGATGTTTTTTGGACCCTGCTGCACACCAAATATTATATCTTCACCTGTAATCCCTATATATATATATATATATATATATATATATATATATATATATATATATATATATATATATATATATATATATATATATATATATACATA
>NC_090754.1:28362867-28375367 GCF_036898095.1 Palaemon carinicauda | reverse complement strand
GTCTAGAGTAGTTTCGAGATTTTATATAATCGATACAATTGGTATTATAGTAGTGGGGAAAAATGTACCTAAATATTTTTTTTTAAATCATGATTTTTGCTAATAAATCCAAAAGTTTTTGATCAAATGACTTGAAATTTTTATATGATGAAGGTATTATATATGTCTAAAACATATATAGAAATTGTGTAATTTGGATCATTAGAAAAAAAATGGCGGACATGGAGGACGGTCCCTTAAATCACTGCTAATTTAAAGATTTTCTTAACGAAGTCGAGACAGAACATGGAGATCTGGTTAATACTGTGAGTTGCGATGGTTGAGTAAAGGAAAAATATTAGAAAGATTTTATGATCTTAGAAGTGAAATCTTCACATTTAAGGAAATGAAAGGCAAATCTATCCCTGAATTAAGTGATGATAGCAGGGTATGGGATCTCGCTTTTCTTGCTGACTTTACTTCAT
This sequence comes from Palaemon carinicauda, assembly GCF_036898095.1. Classification (NCBI taxonomy): domain Eukaryota; kingdom Metazoa; phylum Arthropoda; class Malacostraca; order Decapoda; family Palaemonidae; genus Palaemon; species Palaemon carinicauda. Next base: position 28,374,903 of record NC_090754.1, on the reverse strand, counting down.
ATCTCAATGACCTGATTTCAAAATTGCCAGGAAAGGGTAAATTTGTTCATCAATTGTACAGTCATACCCGAACATTTCAAAACAAATTTCAATTTTGGGAAAAACAGCTGGGAAATCGTAATACTTTCCATTTCCCTACTTTGGAAAATCTTTACAAAGCAGACTGCACTTCCTATGCTTATAATCCTATATCAGTTATTATTATTATTATTATTATTATTATTATTATTATTATTATTATTATTATTATTAAAATCTAAGCTACATCCCTAGTTGGAGAAGCAGGATGCTATAAGCCCAGGGGCTCCAACAGGGAAAAATAGCCCAGTGAGGAAAGGAAACAAGGAAAAATAAAATATTCTAAAAACAGTAAAAACATTGAAATAAATATTTCCTATATAAACTATAAAAACCTTAACAAAACAAGAGGAAGAGAAACTAGATAGAACAGTGTGCCCGAGTGTACCCTCAAGCAAGAGTTCACAAAGAATTCATCTGTAGATTTCAAGATTTCAGGTCACAAGAAACTAATCTACGTATTTTTCCTTCCCCATTTGATATCAATGCTGAGGAAACTCCCGAGGAATTGCAGATGGAATTGACTGACCTTTAAGGAAATGAAGATTCGAGACGAAAAATGAGAGATTATTCATTACTAGAGTTTTATAAAAATCTATCCAAAGAAGCTTTCCAAAGGGTCACAGATTTTGCAATAAAGCAAATGTCACTTTTCGGGAGTTCTTATATATGTGAGCAGCTGTTCATGAAATTAAATGCGCAAAATCAAAAACAAGATCAAGGCAGACAGATAATTACCTTGAAAATCTTGAAAATCACCTAAGAGTAGCTGCCTCCAGCATTTTACTAAACACTGGTAAATAAACAGCAAGGCCAAATTTCTCATTAGAAAGAGGTTTTGTTTTGATGTAATTGCAAGATTAATAAACAATTCGTTTCAGTAACTAATTTGTTCTCATATGTGATAATTTTGATAAACTATATTATTATTATTATTATTGTTATCATTGTATTACATTATATATTATATATTATATTATATTATTATATACATATATATATATATATATATATATATATATATATATATATATATATATATACTGTATATATATATATATATATATATATATACTGTATATATTATATATATATATATATATATATATATATATATATATATATATATATATATATATATATATATCTTTTCAGCTTTTTTATTTTTTTATTTCCCAAACCTTTCTATTAAAAGTATACCACCATTATATAAAATCATAGATAATAAAAATCAGTAGTTTAATAAAAGTTTATATGTATAGTATATAATAAGAAGAACTAAGTATGCATAAATATTTTGTAAATCTATAATTAGGGCTCCTGGCCCGCAGCCAGTCTTGGAAAACATAATCTGGCCTACAAGTTATTATTATTACTATTACTAGCCAAGCTACAACCCTAGTTGGAAAAGCAAGATGCTACAAGCCCAAGGGCTCCAACAGGGAAAAATAGCGCGGTGAGGAAAGGAAATAAGGAAATAAATAAATGATGAGAATAAACTAACAATATATCATTCTAAAAACAGTAACAGCGTCAAAACAGATATGTCCTTTATAAACTATTAACAACGTCAAAAACAGACATGTCATATATAAACAATAAAAAGACTCGTGTCAGCCTGGTCAACATAAAAACATTTGCCCATAGGTTGCTCATACATGGTGCAAAAAATAGGCCAGACTATTTGTTGTACGTGTAGGCGAAGGATATATGAGTCGTAACTGAAGAAGGATCTAATGAAGCACTTTCTGGACAGTCAAAGGACTTAATAACTCTCTAGCGGTAGTTTCTCAACTTCATGATAAATATATCGAATTTTCAACTGATAGTATGATTAGAATTTTTCTATAGTGATCTAGCCATTCACCATTCAGTATTAGGCTACATGACAATTATTGTAAACAAAAGTACGCTTTACAAACCTTTACATAAACATGATGAGTATTTTTATAATTTAAAATTACTACGTCTTCTAAGAGAAGGACACTCCAAAATTAAACCATTGTTCTCTAGTCTTGGATAGGGCCATAGCCTCTGTACCATGGTCTTCCACTGTCTTGGGTTAGAGTTCTTTTGCTTGAGAGTTCACTCGGGCACACTATTCTATCTACTGTAATATCTCTTCCTCTTGTTTTGTTAAAGTTTTTATATTTTATATAGGAAATATTTATTTTAATGTTGTTACTGTTCTTAATATTTTCTTTTTCCTTATTTCTTTTCCTCACTGGGCTATTTTCCTTGTTGGGGCCCTGGGCTTATAGCATCTTGCATTTGCAACTAGGGTTGTAGCTTAACAAATTATAATAATAATAATAATAATAATAATAATAATAATAATAATAATAATAATAATAATAATAATAATAATAATAATAAGCTGGTAATGAGAGAGGAATTGCATGAAGAAATGTGAAAAGAATTTTAATCTTGAAATGCACGACGTATCCATAAAAGTTAATATACTCCTTCACGTAAATAAGAAATGGAATCCTCGTCTAGCAAGAGAGGTGAAATCTTTCCTTTTCACCTTCAAGTGAAATTTGATTGCATCTTTTTCTCTCCTCTTTGACCGAAATCTTAACTAACCTCATTAAATATTCATGGGGCTGTGATTAGGAGATCTCAAGTATTCCTCATATTTTTCATATCTCTCGGGTCAAATGTTGATATTCCAACCACGTCGCAAAGCTGAGGGTCATTAACGTATCGTAAGGCTTATCAAAGCTTCTTATGCCAAGTGCTTGGAGGATTACCTTCAAGGGTGTTGCAAATTTACTCATAATAAATAAATAAGTGCAATTGATATTTATCACCAATTCAGGTACGTTGAAGAAAATTAGTATTATTATGAAATATTCATTCCTAAGAGGATTTATGAAGCAAATCTATTACACGTGTTTGATTCTATTTATTGATTCGGATATGTTAAGAAAGGAATATCATTCTGGAACGTTTTGATGATAAGTATTTTTATATTTCAATTTGTTCAAGATAAATATTTTCATAATGCGCTCTCTGTGTGAATATATCTATCTATCTATCTATCTATCTATCTATATTTCTATCTATCTATCTATCTATCTATATTTCTATCTATCTTTCTATCTATCTCATTAGATATCTCATTAGATATCAATCTATCTATCTATCTTTGTATATATTTTGCTTAATACATCCTTTTCCCTCTGAAGGTGATGGCGCCAGATTTCAACCAAGGAATCTCAGCAGATCCTTAGGGGTCAGTTCGCTAACCCCACGACCCTTATCTTAACCCAGCTTTGAGTCCTTGGGAGCTTCAGTCTAGGATGAAACGCGGTTCAAAGGATCTGCAGTCTAATCCTAAACCATTCGACCAAAAGTTATAGGGTCGTATCTAACCTCCTTGGTTCCAGTGGTATTCTATTAAATGTGAGCATGGTTTGATATTGGGGCTAAGAGGTAATTTACGTCACACTGACCCTTATATAAATTATTCATATATATATATATATATATATATATATACTGTATATATATATATATATATATATATATATATATATATATATATATATATATATATATATATATATATATATATATATATACAGTTTATATATATGTGTGTGTGTGTGTATACAATCTAACAGAAATACCCTCATACACACATACACACATCATATATATATATATATATATATATATATATATATATATATATATATATATATATATATATAGAGAGAGAGAGAGAGAGAGAGAGAGAGAGAGAGAGAGAGAGAGAGAGAGTGAGAGAGAGAGAGAGAGAGAGAGAGAGAGAGAGAGAGAGAGAGAGAGAGAGAGAGAGAGAGAGATAATTATTGGGTACTTGACTGGTCAGCTAGTACTATAATTGATCTTCCTCTGGTTAGGGCTCATGAAGTCTTTGAGTCTTTGGAAGTGCTTTAAGCTCTGTACCATGGTCTTCCACTGTCACGGGTTAGAATTCTCTTGCCTGAGGGTACACTCTGTCATAAATAATTCTTGGAGGCGTCTATATATTGAAGACAACATATCTCTTGACAAACAGTTACAGTAGGTATCAGGGTAAGATGAAAACTGTATTTTCGTGTTTTATTTAGCATTTGGTGTTTCACATCACTTTTTACGTAATTCTTTGCCGTGATTTCATCCATTGGTCGATGTCATTACACTTTGATATAAAGGCTATATATCAAAATTTAGAACTGTAAAACATTTATAAATTTTGAAACTGAATAAGAAGTACTGATACATGAAAATCTTTAAGATTCTATGAAATAGAAAATCTTAAGATTATCTTGCACAATTTATGACCTAAAATTAAAATATCTAAAAATTATATATAGTTATATATATATATATATATATATATATATATACATATATATATATACATATATATATATGTACATATATATAAATATATATATATACATATATATATGTACATATATATAAATATATATATACATATATATATGTATATATATATATATATATATATATACACACACATATATATATGTATATATATATATATATATATATATATACATATATATATATATATATATATATATATGTATTTATAATATTCTAGTCATTAAACCTGATTATGGTAAAGGCATTGTTCTATTGGTCAGGCTCATTATGTTTAGATTTCAACTTTCGGTTGAGTTTTTGTTGTTGAGCGTATTAAATCTATATATTTATGGAAACCTTATACTATAAGTAATCAATTTCCCTCAAGACCCTAGGGCCTCTATCTCGGATTTTACAAAATGGCTGCCGGGAAAATTATCTTTGTCAATATCACAGCTTCTAATTAACATATAGCTTTTATTTTGACAGTTAACTATAGTTTTTAGGCCAAGTAATTCATTGATCATAGTTACATATATATTGAGAGCGAGCACACAAGAGCTGAGTCTGTTAAACAAGCAAACACCTCACATAACCATTACTGATAACACCACAGTTTTTCGAGATATGGAGGAACATGGATTCAAGAATAAAATTTTCAAAGTTACGGTGACCTACCTACATGGAGTGGAAGCAATCCTGTCCCTTGTTCCTGCAACCTGGAATGCTGACCTGGAGCTTCGTCTCCAAGCTGAGGAATAGCTGAGCAAGCTCTACTTTAACTTTGACGTGATCAAATGCAAACAACTCTGGCTGAGATACATCACAAACATGCATGATCTCACGACCAATCAACTGGAAACCTAGGAAAAAATGCTTCCATCGATGGGGACTCTGCATGAGTATCTGAGCAAGCTGATGAAAATTCCTTCTGGACTCACTGGTATCTTGAGCAATGCTAGTGTTATACAATTTCTTCACAGTAACACCAGAACTCTCCCGTATTGCAAAAGAGTAGCCATACTGAAACAAGGAAAAACATTTTCTTCTGGAGGTGATAAGCTGCGCAATGTGATAACTCATGCCTATATCTTAAATGTAGATGTGACTGGTCAAAAGCTGTATGAAGACTATGTGTCAGAGCAAGTCAATTGATATGTCAGCCTATGGGAAGCAGTAAAGAAGGAGAACAACAATATGTTCGTGTCTACCAACAAAAATCACAGCAGGGTCATCAACAAAAAAGACGCAAAAGATCTCAATGAATGCTTCAACGACAAAATGATGTCCCTAACACGAGATTAAGTGGAAATCATCATTGCGTCTAATTCATACAAGTATGATTCTCTAAAGAGTAGCCTACTACCAGCGATGGAATAAAACGAGGAAGAACACTAATCCAATGTCAAGACAGTTATGGCACAAACATAAAACTCATTCCAATGAGAAGTATCCTTTCACAAAACAAGAAAAAGGCTGACCGGATCAACTATCTTGCTGGAAAGACTAAAGTACAAAAGTATATCAGACATCACCTCACATATCACGAGCAACAAAACTTGCTATTACAGGACAACAATCATGAAGAAGCAGACAATGTTGATCTACAGGTTGTCTTGGCATCCCAACAAAACCCATGAGATGCACAGATGGTTTTCTTCTCCCCAGACACAAATATTCTAGTAGTAGTCTTAGCAAACAATGACCTCATGCTGAAGAATACATCCATTTCCATGGCCTCTGACGTTATGGGGATAGATTTAGTATTAAAAGCCAGAGGGGTAGAAAGAGCAAAAGCTTTGCCAGTCTTCCATGCATTCGCTGGCGCTGACAACACTGGCCGATTCTCTCAAATAGACAAATCAACTTTGCAGCAATTCTGCATGAAGGTCGATAGATACATAATCAGGTCTCTGCAGATGCTTTCAACATTGGCAGAAGCAACCGAAACTCTGTTTGTCACTCTGGCTACGTTCATCTGTATAGCCTACGTCCTCAAAGGCATCTACACTAAGACCAACTCCGGACTTTCATGGTATCTCTAGTACAAGTATATGGAAGAAAGTGACAAGCTACTTCCTATCATTGGAGCTCTGGGACAACATGTCCCGAGAATCCATATTCAAGTCAGAGTGTAGGGAGGGGATATCACTGCTTTTTGGGATCCTCAATGCGATTTGGAGAATAGCCACCACAAGGAGTCCGATAGTCAGCTGAAATTAACGATGACAGATGTCCTTCCAGCTCCTAAGGTCATCATTGAGATGGTTATCCCCAATGCAAAACAGAGTAGTCTTCTGCCAGATGTTCTTATAAAAAAAAAAAAAAAAAAACTTATCCTGCACTAATCTTCACCAGTGTGGCAGTGAGTGATTGGATGATGATACACAGGCCATGAATAAAACAGATGATGACGATGATGTGTAAAGACTCATTGAAGAGCATGTTGGATCATAATGATCCCTAGCATAATGGAACGTTCACGTTTGATCATTTCTAAAACATTCAACAAAATGAAATATTTCAGTCAAATAGAATATGTAGTTTAATCAAGGTTATTTATTGTGATAGTATTGAATATCTTGGGTTATTTAGAAGCTTAGATATCAACGAAAAGCTTTTTTTTTTTGTTAGAACTGACATTTTTAAAAATCCAGGCCAAATGAAAACTTTCTTTTCTCAATGCTTATACAAAGTTTCCAAAACTGTATAGTTTTAATCCTCCACAAAAATCTAGCGAAATTAAGTAGGGATAATAATGATATTAGATAAAAATGCCAATTTTTGAAAATGCTTTATATTTTAGATGACACGTCTGCAATTTGGTCAATGGGCGGTTGTCTGGTATCCGGCCTTGTGTCTGGCAATGCAATAGGCAGTAGGGTGCTGCCTGCCGCTACACACTCCGTAGATATTTGGTCCTGTACATCTGTCCTTGTGGTGGCCGAACTTCTGGCAGCGGAAGCATCTAAGGGGTTCCTTGAAGTATTCCTCGGTGTAAAAGCTGCCCCAGATGCCGAAGGAGAGCTTGTGCGATCTCCTTCCGGCCTTCCCCTGACATCTCTTGGCAGCGAGAATGGAGGGGTGTTGGAGCACAGGTTTCGAGAGGGAGGTCAAGATCATAGGCAATGATGATGGTGGTTGGCCTGTCGTTGTGGTCAAGCTTTCGCACGTTCTCCTGCTGCTCTAGGAAGGTCTTGGTGGATGGGTCCTGTGCAGAAATGACCAGCTGTCCCCTACGATTAGGACGTATGGTCATCTTAAGGTGCGGGTTGCTGGCCTCCATGGCAGCAACAGCAGCATAGGAGGTCGTGTTTGGTCCTGGGGTCAGTCTGAACTTCACAGGACTTGCAGTGTTGTCCCGGGATTGGAGAGCTGGTGACAGTTGGGTGGGGTTGTCCTCAGTGTCCTGGTGGTCTTCGTCGTCGTCTTTCACTTCTTATGGGGTTGCTGGAAGTTCCACGGTCTCTTGTTGATGATCCCTGGATGTCCCTGCAACAGGTTCAGGTGTCTTTGGGAGGTTTTTGTGGCTCCTCAAGGTGAGACACCTAGGCTTCTTTATCCTTCCCTTCTCCACTCTAGTTCGAGGGGAGGAGGTAGGGATGGGGGAAGAGCCCCTGGCTGCCATCGCATAGGACGATGGTAGCCTTCAGCAGTCGATGGGTTCTTGGTATCAGGTGTTGTCTCAAATAACACTCGAAAAATAAAGTGTTAAGCAAGCTTCAATTTTTCAAGTCGAGAAAAAATGAAACTCTACGGGCAAAGCAGTGGAAATTTCACTTACTCGCTGGTTACGATGACCCTTTCACTAGCTTGTTAGTGATAAGGATGCATTCCCCATCAACAGGAATAGGTAATTATATGGCAAAAATCGCATCCCCCACCAACAGTAACAGATAATTATATGGCAATAACTGCATCTACCACCAAAAGGAACAGGTAATTATATGGCAACAACCCCATCACCAATCAACAGGAACCGGTAATTATATGGCAAAAATCGCACCCCCACCAACAGTAACAGATAATTATATGGCAATAACTGCATCTACCACCAAAAGGAACAGGTAATTATATGGCAACAACCCCATCACCAATCAACAGGAACAGGTAATTATATGGCAACAATCGCATCTCCCACCAACAGGAACAGGTAATTATGTGGCAATAACCGCATCCACCACCAAAAGGAACAGGTAATTATATGGCAACAACCCAAATCACCCATCAACAGGAACAGGTAATTATATGGCAACAATCGCACCCCCCACCAACAGTAGCAGATAATTATATGGCAATAACTGCATCTACCACCAAAAGGAACAGGTAATTATATAGCAACAACCCCATCACCCATCAGCAGGAACAGATAATTATATGGTAACAATCGCATCTCCTACCAACCGGAACAGGTAAATATATGGCAATACCGGTATTCACCACTAAAAGAAACAGGTAATTATATGGCAGCAACCCCATCATCCATCAACAGGAACAGGTAATTATATGGCAACAATCGCATCTCCCACCAACAGGAACAGGTAATTATATGGCAATAACCGCATCCACCACCAAAAGGAACAGGTAATTATATGGCAACAACCCCATCCCCCATCAATAGGAGCAGGTAATTATATGGCAACACTCGCATACCCCACCAACAGTAACAGGTAATTATATGGCAAAAATCTATCCCCCACCAACAGGAATAGGTAATTATATGGCAACAACCCCTTCTCCCACCAACAGGAACAAGTAATTATATGGCAACAACTCTATCCCCCACCAACAGGAACAGGCAATCATATGACAAAAATTAAATCCCCGTCAACAGGAACAGGTGATTATATTGCAACAACGTCATCCCCCACCAACAAGAATAGGTAGTTATATGGCAAAAACCCACTCCCGCCAACAGGAACAAGTAATCATATGGCAACAGGCCCAACCCCCACCAACAGGAACAGGTAATTATATGGCAACAACCCAACCCACACCAACAGGAACAAGTAATCATATGGCAACAAGCCTAATCCTCACCAATAGGAACAGGTAATTATATTGCAACACCTCCCACGCCACCAACCATTCACCCATCAAGGATCATGCAGAAAGCCAGCATCACCCAATGCCCTGGTAGGACTTTTCCATATTGGCCCCTTCACGGAATAGCCAGTACCCATAAATAATAGAGACCATTTTCCATCAGCAATGGAAACGAAATCTTAACAGAAACACGTACGAGATATATTGTTTCATTTTAATCATACACAAGGTCTCAGCGCTGGATCTGTTTTTTTATTTGATTCCATATTTGATTTTCACTTCTTTCACTTTCAAGACAATTTTAGAATGTTCGTTTTAATTAAAGCGAATGTCTTAATTTGTATTTCTGTACAGTTTATATATTTTTAATCTTTGAAGCCCTTTTGATGGGAACAAGTTTTTTTTCCCAGAACTAAGCAATTAAAACTCTGGTGCCCTTATACATATAGAAATTCCGGTTTCCATGGAATTTTAATCAATAGTGTCTGTATGTATGTATGTATTTATGTATGTACAGTATGTATGTATGTATGTATGTATGTATGCAGGTTTACAAATATTTGATCAAAGGACTCAGACAGCGTTTTTCCACTTGCGTCTGTCTATGATTTCTCTGTGCCAGACCACACCCACAAACTTTCTTATTTCGTCAATCCATAGTCTTCTCTTCCTTCCCACCCTATTTTTTTTTTTTCCACAATCCTCTAGAGACCCATGTTGATACTAAGTGTCATTCTCGTTATATGTCCCGCAGGTGTCCATTTGTCAGAATATACTCTACTTTATTTGGTTCTCGTATCCATGCTGCTCTTTTTCTATCTTTATTTGGTATTCCCATAATTATTTTTTACATAGCTCTTTGAATTGTCAGTAGCTTGTTCCAAGGCTTTAGTAATGCTCCAAGTTTCTGATACATAAGTTAAGACTGGTAGACATTCTCATTAAATAATTTTCTTTTTAGAGAAAGTGTCATTTTAATTTTCATAATCTCATTTTGTTTACCCAAGGCTTTCTATCCCATGCTTATCCTTCTTTAGATTTCGGTCTAATGGCCCGAGGAAACACATACTGTCTATCCCAAAGACGTTTTAGTCCATCCACGGAGACTCCATTTGCTCTTGGATAGACCGCATTTGTTTAAACGTTTAGAGAGTCTTTATGATCTTGTCTTACTTATTCTTAATTTCGTTTACCCGGTTACTGCTCTCAACAATCACTGGAAGTCTGTTCCCTTTATTTTCTATTTTGTATGTAAACTCAAATTTCTACATTGAGTTGTGTTGTATCCTTTTCATTCCAGTTTGCATCCTTTACCTCTGGACTGCTTTTAGCTAAGTTGAAGAGGCCGTTATAGTCTACATTTGGTATTCATTTAAGAATTGCGAGTGTCTGTTTTAGCTGTTCCCCTACTCGTCGAGTTTGTAGATCAAATAAGTTCAAACGATCCATTATCCGTCTCCATTCGAGAGAGAGAGAGAGAGAGAGAGAGAGAGAGAGAGAGAGAGAGAGAGAGAGAGAGAGAGAGAGAGAGAGAGAGAGAGAGAGAGAGTCATTCCTCTTTTTTTTTTGCAAGGTTCCAGTAATTCTCATATCTCGTCCCAGCGGCTTGACGCTATCGCACAAGTGCTCTCAGTGCTCGTCAACCTCCCGATGATCTCTCGTGGGATCATTCCGATAATCCTCCTCGTAATCCCTCATGTAGCTTAATCTAGAGTAAGGATTAGAGAGAGAATTATATGATTAATGTCATCGCTAAATTACCTTTCATTAACAATGACCTTATCGCTGAAGCACCAATGGAAATGCATATCCATTTGATGATCAATTTTAGTCTTTCATCTTCATTACATATGATTTTCTAGTTAGACATTAAGTAATTAAAAAAAATCCTTCAAGTGATTCAGATCACTTTCAAAACTCATTCATTCGATTTATACTTTATTTTTTTGCCACAAATCAATTAAATATGTACTTTTATAACCTACAATTTCCTAATAAGTAACTTTTTTTGGATAATATGTATTATAAGAAAATAATTTCATTAAGTTTCCTAACACGATCAATTAGTAGTGGTATTTATCTGATAGGTTTAAAGATATTTGTGGAAAAAAACTAAGAGAGAGAGAGAGAGAGAGAGAGAGAGAGAGAGAGAGAGAGAGAGAGAGAGAGAGAGAGAGAGAGAGAGAGAGAGAGAACCTTGGCTACATGCATCTTTAAGAATACTAATCATTATAGAGTATTGGCCTTAGTTCCAAGAATGTGGTCTCAAGAAATATTAATACATTTTCTTTAAATATAGAAGCTAGTTGAACGAGCAATCCAACATATCCATTTGTAAATTTAGCCGAGCGTGGAAAAAATGTTGAACCTGAATACTAAGTTTAAAAAAAGAAGAAAATTCCTTCCATTGAAAGTAAAATGGAGGAAAATCAGGGGACAGTAATGAGATGCTGAAATAAAGAATTCGAAATTCGGAAAAGTTCTTATGGTAGAGAGAGAGAGAGAGAGAGAGAGAGAGAGAGAGAGAGAGAGAGAGAGAGAGAGAGAGAG
>NC_090754.1:28355367-28357867 GCF_036898095.1 Palaemon carinicauda | reverse complement strand
GATGAACTAAAAGAGAAGGAATGAATAATCAAAACAAAATATTTTAAGAACAGTAACAACATTTCAAATAAATCTTTCTTATATAAACTATAAAAACGTCAAAAAAAAAAAAAAAAAAAAACGAGGAAGGAAAATAAGACAGAGTAGTTTGCCCGAGTATACCCTCAAACAAGAGAACTCTACCTCGAGACAGTGGAAGATAATGGCAAAGAGGCTATGGCACTACCCAAAACTTGAGAACAATGGTTTGATTTTGGAGTGTCCTTCTCCTAGAAGACCTGCTTAGCATGGCTAAACAACTTCAGTGCAGTAGTTAACCCCTTGAGCGATGAGAAATTGTTTGGTTATTTCAATATTGATAGGTATATGAGTACTGAGGAAAATGTGGAAAGAATAAGTCTGACTATTCGGTGTATATGTCGATAACGGAAAACTGAGCCGTAACCAGAAGAGGGAATCCATATATGTGTTACAATATGAACATGAGTCATGGGTTGACAATTGAACAATCTCCTACAGATTTAGTAGATTTGAGAACAAAGCCCTCAGAAGAATATTTGGAGTTGAATGGCAGGACAGGATTAGAAATGAAACTATAAGAGAAATTATTTGTGTGTCATATGTGGATGAGATCATGATGAGGGGTAGATGGAGATGTTTTGGGCATGCTCTTCGCACTCCCCAAGCGAGATTAGTTAATCAAACGTTTGAATGGGCTCCAAAAGGCACCAGAAGAGTTAGAAGACCCAGGCCTACATGGCTGAGGACCATGAAGCATAAAGTAGGAAATCGGGAATGGAGAAGTATGATATCAAAAGCTCAAGATAGAACCAACTGGCGAAATTGAACCGAATCCCTTTGCGTCATTAGGCGCAGGAGGAGATGATGATGATGATATACGCATGTATATACATATACATACACACATATATATACATATATATGTAATATATATATATATATATATATATATATATATATATATATATATATATAGTACATCATTGATCGGAACCTTTGTAAATAGGGATTCTAGCCCGATCAATGATGTACTACGTTTCTTGAGGGAAAAATTAATCCACTATAAAGATAACTTCCCCCTCGGTATTGAAAAAGCAATTAAGTTAATTTAAACTAAGTGTGTCAAATAAAGTATTCTCTTTCAATGGAAATTTTTACAAAAAAAAATTTGGTTGTAATATGGACAGCCCGTCATCTCCAATTTTAGCCAATCTCTACATGGAATACTTTGAAACGGAAATTTTAACAATTAAACCTACGAACATGTTGATGATATTTTCACATATTGGGATGATAGCTGGGGAGATTTTAATATATTTTTCAATAATCTAATTTCCTTACTCCCTAGCATAAAATTTAAAACTGAATGGGAAAAAGATGGAAAATTAGCTTTTTTGGACATACTAATGATAAGGGAATCGTCAGGGTACAATTTAACTGTTTATAGAAAACAAACTTTCTCTATTTCCTACATTCATTTCTTTAGTTATCACGCCATTTCTGTAAAAACAGGAGTAGCTTGTAATCTATTTCTTAGAGGTTTGAGAATCTGTTCCCAAACCTACCTAAGTAAAGAATTTGAAATCATTTGTAAACAGCTCGCCCAGCTATTCTACCCGACGTACGTCATAGAAAAGGACATAAAAAAGGCCAACGCTATATTATAAAGATCATGATGTTACTAACCAAAGAATTGTTAAAAATAAGATAAAACTCCCATATATAGAAGGTATTAAAAATATAACAAATAATATCAAAACTGAGAACCCCTTTGTTTTTTTTTTTTTTGTTTTTTTTTATATCCCAAGACCATAGGAAGCACCCTTATTAATGTTTATCAAAATAAAAGAGATATAGAATTTGGCGGTTATAAACGTAGGGATTGTGAAAAAGTCTACGTTAGACAAACGGGCCGTTCGCTATCTCAAAGATTATCCGAACACAAAAGATCTGTTAGGTATGGCTATGAAAACTCGGGGATTTTCGTTCACCTTAGAGATTTAGGGCACCAGATTAACTGGAGTGAGTCGTCTTTGGTTTTTAAGAGTACCTGTCCGTACAGAAGGAAGATCCTGGAATCAGCCATCATAAATCAATCAAACACAATGAACCTATCCGGCAGCCAATGGAAAGCTGACACAGTGGGCAATACTCATCTCAACTCTATTATTAAGAAGGTAATCCACGGAGACCGACCACCCGATATGCATCAGAGGTAAAGACATCCTCCGAGCGGCTCAACAATACGAAGATGCACCTGGATGGAATTAAATTTGGCTAATCCTCCCAGCACTTATAACAACTGTAGAACAATTGGAAACACTCTTTTGCTTTCCTATATAAACCGTCAATCTCCACTGTTATTCCTCATTTTTACTTTGCATCCTGAAGAGGGCCATGTTTATTGGCCGAAATATAATGATTTATCTATATTACCTGTTTCTTTTATGGGCCTTTTGATAAAATCATGTTAAACTGT
>NC_090754.1:28332867-28345367 GCF_036898095.1 Palaemon carinicauda | reverse complement strand
TATATAATCGTGCGAAGAGCGCAACATCATTCTTCAGAGATTTGACCTGTTCTTTTCCTTTGGGTATATTGGGTCCTCTCTTGGTCGCAAACAGTGGTAGCTTGTTCCGGTGGATTGCCACCTCAATGGACTTGGTTCTGTCCACGATGCATTCCTTTGAGAATGCTTCAAACTGGTCTTGGCCAATCTGCTTGGCGTTACGGACTGTTTCTATGACTGCAGGGTCTGCGATCTCCTTTGTGTCGAGCACCAGCAAGTCCTGACTGTCCTCCTCGAAAGGGTTGCCCAGCTCTTCAATGACGGCCACGAGTGAGCGCACATCTCTGGCAAAAGTGTTCTGCACACTTGGTGTCTCTTCGTGGTGACGTGTCTCCTCTTGATCGTGTGGATGCAGATTGAAGTCGTCAAATTCCACAATCACTCTAGCAACCTCCGGTCCGGCAACCATCCAGCGCCTCAGTGCAGTTGGATTGTCTGTGAGGCCGATGGCTCCTCCATCACCCTTGACATACGCGTTGTTCTGCTCATGTCCTTGGTCAAGAGGGATTGCTGAAAAGATCCTCTTGGTCTTCTGGACTGTGAAGTGTCCCTTGCTAAACTCTGTGAAGACGTCTGGATGTTTGTTTGCCAGTTCTGCCATGTCCCGTAGATGCACTGGTATCCATCGGGCATAGTTCGTGTGGTCTAGTGCGAAGAACCACGGAGCCAGTTCTGTCAGAGCATCCACGTACATGCTAAAATTGGCTTCTCTCAGAGATCGCACATAGATCAGAGTGGACAGCTCCAGTGCCAAGACTTGACCAGTACTGAAACTGCGGATAACTCTGTTCTCTCTGACTGCACCAGTCTTCGAAGCTTTCAGGGTGCTCATCATCTTCTGTATTGGTGGTGCTGTACTTGTCATAGGCACGCCGTTGGAGATTATACAACGCAGCCGCTGTGACTTGGTGTGCTCTTCTGGTGCGTGTGACGTGAGCTGCTCGAAGAAATGAGTCTGCTATTCCTTCAGTTGTGATCTCTGCTTGTACCAGTGCTTGGGTCCACCCACTTCCCTGCAACCAGTCACCCAGGGTCTTCAGTGCCGTCATCTCAATATGCAACCCCCCAAACATCACCACCAGTTGGTCTTCTCCATATGTGTTTGGCCACTTCCACTGGATCTGTTTTGCTAGAGTGAATAGTGGCTGGTCGCAAGTCAGAACTGGAGTTTGGCCTGGGTTGAGATGTTTAACTGCACTCCTGACTACATCAATAGAGTGTCTGATCATTGCCACAGTGTGAGCACTCTCCTGGAACAAGGGAAGCAGGGACGTTGGTGTGATGACTGGTTGCTTTGGATCTTGGTGCCTTGCATGGTATGCAGCCCATGATGTGTTTTCACAGGCCTCAACATCATCTTTGAGAACACTTCTCGTGTTCTCCAGCCACATATACTCATCTTCTATGTGCTGCTCACAGTTGTGGCGTCTAAGAGAGGTCACAGAAGTAGCTGGGATCATTTGCCCTTTGACAGAAGAAGCAACAGGACGTACATCCGTGTAATATTCTGGTAGAGGCTCAACCGTCTTTGATCCAGTATCACGCCCAGTGAGAGCAATGCTACGATCCACTCCCTCATCTGCACACGTTGGGTGTTGAAAAAGCGAGATTCCTGTTCCATGGAATGAATTCTTGGCTGTGGTGGCACTTGGGTTGTGGTCAATGTTGTCCACAGCCGCAGTTGTGAACACATTGCTACGCAGGGTAGGCGGGCAGACCACTTCCTCTATGCGGTACAGCTGACACACGCTGTTTCCCATCTGGGCAGAAAGACGTAGGACTCTGTCATATGAGATGCTTAGGCCCAGAGAGAAGAGCTTGTCCACAAGTCCTCTCTTGCGTGTTTCAGCATACAGCATCAGCCCAACATAGGTTGGAAGAGGAGTTTCTTGAGACGTACTGTGTCTGACAGCTGGAGGCTCCTGTGTCTTGGTTGCTCCCTTCTTCCGACTTTGCTTGACACTGTTGAACTTGAGAAGCTGCGCAATGGAAAGAGCTGCTTGTGTTGAAGAGGAATGGCTTTGATTCTTGATGGTGGGGCCATCCAGCACCATATTTACCATTGCAACTAGTACGTTTGGCACAGAGTCCTCCTGACAGCCGCCCGGGAATGATCCACGGAATTGGTAAGTGTCTTCAAACATATATCGACGAACTATCTGTGCAGCACGTGCAAGGTGAACTGCCTCAGTGTCACAGTCTTGCTCGCAGGCTTTGCCTAGCGCTTCACCAATGTCTTCATCAAACGCTAGTAAAACATCTCGGCCTTTGCTGTGGGATCTCAGGCCTGGTATCTGGGCTAACAGGCGCTCTTTCAGCCTTGTGCTATTAACTTTCTGGCACAAAACAACCCCGAGCTGTTCCATTCTTGTTGTGTATAGCTTTACAAGTTCTGCGAGTCTGAAGACTGGGGTGGTGCCCTCTTCTAGGTGGGTTTCCTCGATATACAGGACCAGTTCAGCCAGTACGATTCTTGACATTACACCTTCATGGTCAGTTTTCTGCTCGGCTTCTACAGTGGTCTTTGCACGATAGTAAAGAGCCAACAAACACTTGGAATGGTACTTGGCCTCCAGAGCCACCATATCACCCATGATGAGCCTGGCTATGAGTTCATTGTCCCCAACTTGCGCTGCACACTTCCGTACGCGTGTGTCCACCTGGAAGGTTGTTACTTCATGTAGGGTCTCTGTGCCAGACTTTCCACAGAAAAAGCAGGAGGTGCCGCTGGTAGTGGCTTCTGAAGAGTGTGTTCTGGCGCGCTTGGCCTGGACATTGTCAGTACTATCAAATGCTGAGCTGCTTGCGATGCGTCTCTTCTCTGCTCTTCGTAGCATTGTGTTATTGTATTTGAGCATACATGTTTTATGCCACTTGGCCTGGTGGGCAACCATTGTCGCCTCAACACCTTGTCCTTCATCTAGTCTCTGTAACTGAACAGTTCTTGGCAGTTCTCCGAGTTCATCAAATTTGACCAAGTTTGCAGCCATTGTCGTGTATCCACTCCCAGGGTCTCGGCGTTTAGACAGTACTGGGCAGACAAGTGACTCTGTTGTCTCCTCTTGACATACAAGACACAGCTTCCAGTTTGTCTCAGGAGGTGTTGTGGGAGTACGTTGCTCAAAAGTATCGACCAGTTGGAACTTCTTTGCCATGGCTGCAGTCTGGAACAACGCGTCTCTGATGTCAGGTGGTGCTGCTGCTGCCTCACCTGCAAAGACACAAAACACCACCATGTTACCACAAGTTACTACTACAAGCACCATGACTATCAACACTATACTATTACTGCAGCCGCCGTCACTGCCACCAACGCTGCCGCTGCAAAGTAAAATTCATTTTCTTGTGAAATGGTAGCCAAATTATTTGGTAAGCACAGAAGTATGTGTAATTGTACAATACTTATCACCTCTAGCACACTTATCACCTTTAGCATCCACAAAAAGACAAATTATGGTACATATTCAATGACGCTAACGGTAAATAGCGGCCATTTTGAAAAATGGCCGCCAAATGTGCTACGGGGAGAATCTTGAATGCCTCCATATCCAAAATTGTTCAGAATGTATTAATCCACATGTGTGCCAATTTTGGTGCTTTTAGAACAATTTGAACAATTGGTTTCATATTTCTTACTATGCCGCTGGGCTAGTAGTCAATCCTGGTGTACAGTAAATGAATTATTATAGGATTGATCCTTTCTCTAAGCGGGACACCTTTTATCAGTCTTACTCCTGTTTATTACGTTTTGTAATATCTTAAGTTGCACTTTTGGTAAATTGTAATAGATTAAGTTGCAGTAGTCAATCCTGGTAATAACGCAGTTTATCACAAGTTTCTTTACAGAATGTTCATCCAGGTACTTAAATATTTTTATCTATACTATATTTTCAAGGTTTGTATTACCGTAGTGTTTATCATTCCGTTTTTTTTTTCTTCACAAATTAACATAGAGTTAATCATGGCAACACTGACTACATAACTCTCATTTCAATTCATCATCCACTCCTCATTTACTCACATGCTAATTGGATTTTCAGTCACCTCAGGCACTTTAATTTTGCCTTTTAATAACACGCCTTTAATCTTCATGTCTTGTAAACCCCCTGATACCTTCCTATTCCCTTTCTTCTATGGATAAAAATTTTCTCTCAATTTTTATGTAACCCTCGAATTTAATTATAAGTACCAATGCTAATCAACTAGTTCCATTTTTCTTCTAACCACATTAATTTTCTTTAAAAAGCTTCAGTATTTTCATTACGGGACAGTACTCTTTAGCAACAGATACAAACACTGAAACACACACACACATATACATATACATATACATATATATATACACACACACACACATATATATATATATATATATATATATATATATATATATATATATATATATATATATATATATATACATATATATATGTATTTATATATGTATATATAAATATATATATATATATATATATATATATATATATATATATATATATATATATATATATGTATATATCTATATACATATATATACTGTATATATATATATATATATATATATATATATATATATATATATATATATATATATATATATATATGTATGTATGTATATATACACATATATACCTTTACACTCCTAATTCATCCATGTTTTAACTGAAAAGTGATAATAGCCTTAAAGGTCCCAAGACTCGTCAGGTGGTTCATAGGTTGATAAGAACATTCCGGGCTAGAAATACTTCTGGGAGCTCTGAATATCCTACTTAATTCTCCTCGATTATAAGCAAGTTTTAAAGAAGATTCAGAAAAACTCAACACTTTGAATATAGTATTAAGTTGCCAATTATATTAAGAGGAAACTATTGTAGATTCTTCATCAGAAATATACATAATGAATATTGCTACTACTAATGAACAACTAGATAAATCAATTGTTTATTTAGAATCGGGAGGATAAGAAATAAAAGTTCATATGTTTATTGTCGAATACCATATGAGCAATTTATCTAATTAGGAAATACTCATAATCAGTATGAATTATAGTGATTATTCCCGAGGCGATGAAATAGACACAAAGGATTTAATAATGTTGATTGTGGGCATAGGACTCATCTGTATCGTAATTAATCACTGTTCGTTAACTTTGTAATAATGAGATATACTATTAACCTCGTCATATACACAGACGGTTTCAAGAGGAGAAAGGATATGGCTCTGCCTAAACAGGTTACTGAATATTGACTGAGGTATTTTGAAAGTTCTACTCATTCCGAATCTCATGCTTACAAGTTTTGTGGTAACTCATGGGCGGCACTGGCGAAGAGGGGCGGGGGGTTGTTACATTGCGTTTGTTGCACCTTAGAAAATCTTTTTTAATTTCATTCATCCTTAATTGAATTCTCAACCTTCATGTTGCCCCCTTTAACTGTTCTCTAAAATTTCACAACTCCCAATAAAAGTCAGAGGCAAAAAATTATAAAGTAAATAAATAAATATAACATTGATTAAGGAAAAAAAAACCTTTGCTCTATAAGATCAAAATTTATCCCAAACTAGAGAGGAAATCTTAATTTACATAGGAAAACGTTCAATGAACCTCTTCATGTATAACGAGACATCAGTGAGAAGGCTGAAACAGTTAATTTTCACTCAGTTGATGACAGACAGGTTGATGCATCTTATATAAACTCTGATATTTTATACTATGACCGCTGAATGGTTTATAAACCTAACTAAATATCTTAATAATGAATATTTTATAAAATTGAATGTTTTGTGAGTATAAAAGACTGTTACACGAAAGTAGATGAGCATCATTTAATATTTGTTCTATAAATGAAATAAAAAAATATATAGTTTGCAGAAAATATTTCCGATAAGGGTCAAGCAGTGTAATACCAGCTTCGAATTCTCTACCACTCATAATTTAACAGAATTCTGGTGGTGAAACTATTCCGTTAGTTCGTATTACCAGCAAGACTATCAATATTGCCTTTATATTTCAAGTATCAAGAATCGGAAGAGATATGAACTACTTAAAAAAAAATAAAAATAAACTTAGACAAACCTACATTTCAATTCGACCAATTTCTTGAGATAGGGTTTTTTTTTTTTATTTATAATGCTTGTTATTTCTTTGTAAGGCTTCTCACACTGAGTTTTGCATATGGGTTCAGATAATTTACAAGTATGATAAATAGTTCCTTTCAGGTTCTTCATAAAGTGACAATAATTCCATTGTTGTGGGTTTTAATTATTCACGTGACTCGTGTATTAAGGCTCATTTGCACGAGGTATTTATTATTTAGAGGAAAAGATAAAGAATTCCTAAGGGCTATAAAGCTAACAAATAATATGAACAAAAACCATTGACTATAAATACCCAAACATCTCTATATCTCTATAATACTTCCTCTTCAGCGCCTCTTTTTCCGCGCTCGAAAGTAATCCCCATAATTCATCAACTTTTTTAGAGTCGAGCGTGTTTTCCGAAGGGGACAGATTAACCCTCTCCGATTCCGTGCCCCCAATCAACTCGACGACATTATCCGAATCCTCTTGGAAAGTCTCGAGTTTTACCACGAAGTCGTAGTCGATAGCACAAGGGTGACATACATCCTCGAAAGGCAAGAATTGCTGGTGGTCGATCACACCCTCGCGAATGATATAGTTGACGAATTCTGGCCACGTAATGTCACCTACGGTAGCAGTTGGACGTGTTTTCTTTACTGTGCGAAGGACTCCTGCGCCGATGCTAACCTTCTTCGTGAGGTCTAGGTAGACAGCCATGAGCCGTTCCATGGGATTGCGAACCACGATGATTTTCTTGTAGTTGGCGAGCCTGTACTTCAGATTCTCCTGAAATTAACAATATGATAATCATAAGTCGGCTAAAAATGCAGTGAAATAGTGCTTGCCTTCTTTCCTCGACCCACCTCCACCTTCTCCATTTTCATATAAATTCGAGAATTTCGTATGTCCAAGATTATCCAAACATTTGTTGCTTACCACCATTAAGGGAAAATTCAAGGCATGATTTCTTTTTAAGAGTTTCCCCTCGTCTTAACTATGGCATGAGCGGGGGAAGAGGGTGGCTCCCATACCCATATGCCACACTGGAACAGCACACTCTCATATCAATAAAAACAATAATCATGTAAGGCATTATATATAGCAGTGGAGCTCGATTTTAATTACGTGGGAACAGATCACATAGGCTAAAAAAGTATTAGCTCAGAGAAACCATGTCCTTTGGGCAAAGGAAAGGTGAAAACGCAAGGGAAATGGGTAATGAATTAAGAAAAGGGAAAGTTTTCCACCAAGTGAATGTAGTGTGTGATGGCCTATCGTATGGAGAGAAGAAGCAGATGAAGTTGGTGTAGTTTGGGCAGGGAGGCCCAAGGACAGATGATTAAGAGAATGATCATTGAAGGAAGTAAAACCCTAGGCTGATGTGAAGGGAAAAAAATGATGAGAGTAGAAAAGAAAATATTGAGTCATGTGGGTAGTCTTTGGAGTTGCAGAAAATGGGTGAAGTGGAGGAGGGAGGTGGATTATGGGGAGGTGTGTGGGAGGGGAAGGGGGAGGGGGAAGATGCAAATGGGGTGATATCATGAATAAAACCCGTAATAATGAATGACAAGGAATGGGATACTATTAATTGTAAAATCCGTAATAGGAATATATGAACTAGCAAGTGTTAGAAGGGATAAGCAGAGAGATTGTTGATAAATTGATAAATCCCCGAGAGAGAGAGAGAGAGAGATAGAGAGAGAGAGAGAGAGAGAGAGAGAGAGAGAGAGAGAGAGAGAGAGAGAGAGAGAGAGAGAGTGTGTAAGTGGGAGATGTTGGAGAGTGGGTCAGTGATCTGTGGAGACGTGGCACCAGTGGGGGAATCCATTAAAAACTAGGTGCCCTTCCCAATCGGTCATTTTTTGTTGCGTCGAGTATAATTCTGACCTGTAGTTATAGTGAATTATCTCTTCTTTTAAATGGCATATGCTTGTAAAACAATGAATAATTGATATAATTTTATCGATTCCTAATGAGATGTCACTGTTGAAAACACATGAAGGTCCCTGAAATCATCTTTTAATATTTTGATGAACCTGAGTCATCAATATTATCGAAAAAAAATATAATTAATAATGAAAATTATATAGACAATAATAATAATAATAATAATAATAATAATAATAATAATAACAACAACAACAACAACAACAACAACACTAATAATAATAATAATAATAATAATAATAATAATAATAAGAAGTAAGTGTTTCACAAGTTCTCTTGAGCGCTTTGTATAAGAAACGTATTATATTTTGACAAAACAATAAACATGTATATTGGTAATACTGATGACAATGATTACGCTATTTTACCAAAATTTGATAAACAACAAACTGGCAATCTCCAAAAGTGGATTAATTACTACCCATTGTATCATTTGACATATCCCTCTCCTTTTTGCTTATTCAAATGATCTCGCGAAGGGATGATTTTGGTTTTTGCTTTTTGTAAAATTCACGTTTTGGCCCCTTTTTTGGGGGTTTGCCAAATCGTCCAGACCACGAGAGAGGGAGAGCGGAAAAAGAGGTCGTTAATGTTGTTATTGTTTGTAGTGAATAATAGGTAGTAGGTTGGCCTGGGCACCAGCCGCCCGTTGAGATACTACCGCTTGAGAGTTATGGGGTCCTTTGACTGGCCAGACAGTACTACATAGGACACTTCTCTCTAGTTGCGGTTCTTTCCCTTTGCCTACACAGACACCGAATAGTCTAGCCTATTCTTTACAGATTCTTCTCTGTCCTCATGCACATGACAACACTGAGATTGCCAAACAATTCTTCTTCACCCAAGGGGTTAACTACTGTACTGTAATTGTTCAGTGGCTACTCTCCTCTTGGTAAGGGTAGAAGAGACTCTTTAGCTATGGTAAGCAGCTCTTCTAGAAGGACACTCCAAAATCAAACCATTATTTTCTAGTCTTGGGTAGTGCCATAGCCTCTGTACCATGGTCTTCCACTGTCTTGGGTTAGAGTTCTCTTACTTGAGGGTACACTCGGGCACACTTCTATCTAGTTTCTCTTCCTCTTGTTTTGTTAGTTTTTATAGTTTTTATAGGAAATATTTATTTTAATGTTGTTACTAGGAATATTCTATTTTTCTTTATTTCCTTTCCTCACTGGGCTATTTTCCCTGTTGGGGCCCCTGGGCTTATAGCATCCTGCCTTTCCAACTAGGGTTGTAGCTTAGCATTTTATAATAATAATAATAATAATAATAATAATAATAATAATAATAATAATAATAATAATAAGAGTGTTAGAATAGATGGAGGTTTAATGGTTTAAAAGGCTTAAAGGCATCTCATGAATGGCGGAGGCAAGGGACAGTGACACTGCCCTATTAAGCAGGACAATGCCTTGAGACTGGTCATATATGCATAAGATCAGCCCCCAAGGCCTCTCCACCCAAGCTAGGACCAAGGAGGGCCAGGCAATTGCTGCTGATGACTCAGCAGATAGACCTATAGGCTCCCCCAAAACCCCCATCCTTAGCTCACAAGGATGGTGAGGTTTCAGCTACCAAAGGAACTAACAAGGCAAGGACTTTTTCTTTCCTTTTTTTTTTTTTTTTTTTTTTTTTTTTTTTTTTTTTTGTTAGACATGTTAGAATGGTAGCAAAAGTCTTGAGTGATCGTTTGTTATTTTACTGAATCCAGAAGGGCTAAACACATTGGTTTTTAATGATTGGATTTATCATTCACTGGTACTTATTTTTTCAACTTTGATTGGTGTGATCGTGAATAATGGAATCGGTTATTTAAATTCATTTTGATTATACTGTATTAGCTTAATTAGTGAGGAGTAATCATCATAATTTTTGAACAATCTTACCTTTTTTAATCATCAAATTGGTGTTAGACGAACGGACTCCTGTAGCAAGGGCTTGGCATGAACCAAAAAACCTTTCCTTTTCCTGCCTGTCTTCTCTTTTCTCAGACTGATTCTACTACTATTTGATATCGCATGAGGGTCTGCCCCTCCCTTTTATTCTTCTCCTGTACTTCTCTTTCTCCCTTTTTCCTTATTCTTTCCCATCCCGAGTACCTGCCCTCGGGCTATAAACTGGATTGTATCCAGGGGTACTTATCCTTTCCCCATATTCCCCACTTCCCTATCCTTATCCTTATCCTTAGTGAGGAATATTCATATTTATCATTTTTATTCTTTTATTTCCGGATCGTACTTCTTCCGTAGACGCATTTTTCCTTCGGAGTGAAAGCAATTGACAACTGTTTTTCCAACTCTTCTTGTGAATAGGTATCTTGACAATCAATTGGAGCTAAAACGGACTTGATTTGAATATTCTTGGATAAGATTGTTTTTTATAATGACTTCTGATATATAAGGATTTACGGATTTGGATTATTGTTAAAGGATGTTGATGCAAGGATAATGACACACCCATTCTAAGGAAATATATTTGACTGTTCTGTCAAATTTATTGGAGTTACCGTTGGCCCATGGAACTTTGGAGGTGCCAATTAATAGACGTTCCAGTCCAGTGTGGCGACGGTGTCCCATTTTATTATTCTTTTGTATGTTAGTTATTTTCCATATGTTAGGTTGTGGTTTTGGTGTGAGTATATGTTTGTTTTAGAGTTAAGAAATAAAGGTTTAATGAGAAAAGTTTAAATATCCTTCCTGTGCAAGAGTCCAGTTGTTATATTGCGAAAGTATTATTATTATTATTACTATCCAAGCTACAAC
Source organism: Palaemon carinicauda (assembly GCF_036898095.1). Classification (NCBI taxonomy): domain Eukaryota; kingdom Metazoa; phylum Arthropoda; class Malacostraca; order Decapoda; family Palaemonidae; genus Palaemon; species Palaemon carinicauda. The sequence goes on along the minus strand of NC_090754.1, from coordinate 28,334,541 downwards.
CCTAGTTGGGAAAGCAAGATGCTATAAGCCCAGGGACTCCAACAGGGAAAAATAGCCCAGTGAGGAAAGGAAATAAGGAAATAAATAAATGAAGAGAACAAATTAACAATAAATCATTCTAAAATAAGTAACAACGTCAAAACATACATGGCATATATAAACTATTAACAACATCAAAAACAAATATGTCATAAATAAACTATAAAAAGACTCATGTCCGCCTGGTCAACAAAAAAGCATTTTTTGCTCCAACTTTGAACTTTCGAAGTTCTACTGATTCAACCACCCGATTAGGAAGATCATTCCACAACTTGGTCACAGCTGGAATAAAACTTCTAGAGTACTGCGTAGTATTGAGCCTCGTGATGGAGAAGGCCTGGCTATTAGAATTAACTGCCTGCCTAGTATTACGAACAGGATAGAATTGTCCAGGGAGATCTGACTGTAAAGGATGGTCAGAGTTATGAAAAATCTTATGCAACATGCATAATGAACTAATTGAACGACGGTGCCAGAGATTAATATCAGGAATAAGAAAGTAGAAATTTTGCAACGTGGAGACTATCTGTCAGTAACAACATTCATCAGAATGAGATTTATTTTTTTTACATCCGGTCAAATACCTCAACGTAAACAAAATTTCACAAATCGGCACGATTTTTAATCAGGATAACCGTTGCTTGCTGTCACAATCAAGTATCACTAATGCAATGATTCAAAATTAATTCGTTATATAAATTGGATCTAGTTCACTTTCCTGTAATTTTTTTAAAAAATTTTTAAGGTATTCATTGAGCAAACCAAGAAACAAATGTGAGAGATTATATAATATTTCAGTTTCTCATTGAAGTGAGCAAAAATTTTCTGCTTATTTAGTACTCGTGATGATTATCATCAAGCAAGAGGATCTGGCAGCAGACTCACCTTGTGTAGAATGTCTTTCATTGTCTTATCTTTGAAGGCTTCTTCGACCTTCTGAGCATTGATGCCAGTCACGTTGAACGTCATCCGGGAGAGCAACATCCAAGCTTTAGACCAGCTGGTTTTGGCCACCTGTTGGAAGGAAGATGATTTAGATTATTTTAGAAGAAGGTCGGATGTTTTCCTGTTAATGGTGGTAAACACAAGATGAAGGTGTTTGTAAATGCAATTTAGTTAATATAACTTACCATTGTAGATTATTCTCCGAATATCATCTTCGATTAACTTGTACTGATCACCACTATATCTAGAATTTTCTACCTTTGCAGTAAGAAGCTCCGCCCACTGCTACGTTACGACCATCGCTTAAAACTGGTTATTTGGCAATGATTCCATAGCCTGGGTCAATTTGTATCTCCTTGCGGGTTCACTAATTTTAGCAATGGTTTCCCCCTCCCTCTAGTTGAAGGTAAACATATCGCAGGTGAGATAAGCACCGCTGTGGAGAGGTTTCGGTTAATACAACAATCTTGATTATGTCGGCTCTTTCCAGTTAAGATCTTCCCACCTTACGTGGATCGTACAGAGACATGGCATCACTAGAAAAAAAAAAATCTTGAAGAAATCCCAAAAAGTCTTATTTCTATGAGATACTAATAAGATATCTAAACACATAGAGAGACACTAATGCATCACCCAATCTTTATGAGAGATAGCAAGACTTTTCCAATCTTTTGCAGAGGGGCATCAATC
>NC_090754.1:28325367-28327867 GCF_036898095.1 Palaemon carinicauda | reverse complement strand
CCTATATAAACTATAAAAACTTTAACAAAATAAGAGGAAGAGAAATTAGATAGAATAGTGTGCCTGAGTGTATTATTATTACTATTACTTGCTAAGCTACAACCCTAGTTGGAAAAGCAGGATCCTATAAGCCCAGGGGCCCCATCAGGGAAAATAGCCCAGTGAGGAAAGGAAAGAAGGAAAAATAATATATTTTAAGAAGAATGTCATTTAAATAAATATTTCCTATATAAACTATGAAAACTTTAACAAAACAAGAGGAAGAGAAACGAGATAGCATAGTGCGCGAGGGTACCCTCAAGCAAAAGAACTCAAACCCAAGACAGTGGAAGACTATGGTACAGAGGCTATGGCGCTACCCAAGACTAGAGAACAATGGTTTAATATTGGACTGTCCTACTCCTAGAAGAGCTGCTTACCATAGCTAAAGAGTCTCTTCTACCCTTACCAAGAGGAAAGTAGCCACTGGACAATTACAGTGCAGTAGTTTACCCCTTGGGTGAAGAAGAATTGTTTGGTAATCTCAGTGTTGTCAGGTGAATAAGGACCGAGGAGAATCTGTAAAGAATAGGCCTGACTATTCGGTGTATGTGCAGGCAAATGGAAAGTGAACCGTAACCAGAGAGAAGGATCCAATGCAGTACTGTCTGGCCAGTCAAAGGACCGCATAACTCTATAGCGGTAGTATCTCAACGGGTGGCTGGTGCCCTGGTCAACCTACTACCCTTAAGCAAGAGAACTTTAACCCAAGACAAAGAAAAGAGGATAATATAGAATTACTGGAAAGCATGCTATGCCTCAGATTTAAATTTCTGTAGGTAAATTTATTCGTGTGGATTAATGTCTCGATCTTAAATCAACAGAATCTATGCAATAAAATAAGCAAAATTAACAAACATATTAAAATCAGCAATGTTTTTCAATTTGATTCTAATAGATATGTCTGGGTGATGCAAAATAGATTACATTTTGAACATAGAAATATTCTTAATTCAGATACTACCCTCAAATTTGTGAAAGTCGTATAAAATATTTAAAAAAGCATTACACAGTAAGCATGGTATGTTAAGCATAGAATGTTTTTTCTCTAAATGGACGCTATTAAAAGTTGTTTTAGCTCTAATCATACTCGTTTTCTAAGAAATAAACTTTGTATGATAAGGTTTAGTGTCAATACCTCTAATTTTGATAAACGCATCTTCTGTGTACGCCGGGCTTCGTATACTTAGTGCACTATGGATAGAAGAGAATTTTTAGAATGGCCTGAACAAATTAATATATATGATAAGTTATGGCATATTTCTTTTCCAACTAGGGTTGTAGCTTAGCTAATAATAATAATAATAATAATAATAATAATAATAATAATAATAATAATAATAATAATAATAATAATAATAATAATAACAATAATAATGATACTACTACTACTACTACTACTACTACTACTACTACTACTACTACTACTACTACTACTAATAATAATAATAATAATTATTATTATTGAATAATACTAGGCTCTCTAAATATGGAAAATTTGAATATATTGTCTTTTGTAGCAACCAAAATGTTTAAAAACAGCATACCGTTATTTCATTCCTTCTTAAAGTAAATCTTATTGGTGGATGAAATGAATTCATGATATCAGCAAAACCTCTCAAGGTCAAAATTCACTTTTAGAATACACAGAGCATCACAAACATAGCGATAAAAAACAATTAGACAAAAAAGTTAGTTTTGTCCATAGTAACTATTACATTTGACTTATCAGCTTTTGTTAAAGGGAACTCTTTTATTTTATAAGGATTTTAAACGTCTTAGAATAATTCAAGAATTTGCAGATCCGATTACAGAATATATTAGGCCAATGTTACTTAAGGGAACTTTTTTTTTCTTCTTCTTTAAAGTGTAAGGAATGAAGAAGCAATATTAACACTGAAAGATTTTATTTTTTATTTTTGTAAATGATATTCCATATATCAAAGCTTTGAATTCACAAATCATGTGTTTGTGCAATACAAAGGGTAAGTTATGTTTTAATGGATATTTTTATGTATACATTTTTGGTATGGGACAAAAGATTACACATGTAATATGTTGTCCTATAGTTTATTCATTATGCATATGGATATTTTTTTTCTAAAGTGCATAGATACTTTATGTTTGGCCCTCCCAACTTTTTTTTTTTATTATCAATATGTTGAGAATATTCTTGGCATTCTATAAGAAAATTAAAATTTTGATGGTCCATCGTGTTTAAACCGAGAACCTACATTTGGTACATCATTAGCAACTACAAATATAATAACCGCTTGCATGCCATTACAAACTCTCTCTCTCTCTCTCTCTCTCTCTCTCTCTCTCTCTCTCTCTCTCTCTCTCTCTCTTTTATTAATGTTTCCTAATGCAATGTCTCCTGATCTCTTTGCTATATGTCCTTATCTCTTCGACAATCTGCTGTCTTGCATAATTCGCGAGTGTTTACTATCTGTTGTCTCCA
>NC_090754.1:28312867-28320367 GCF_036898095.1 Palaemon carinicauda | reverse complement strand
TACCGTCAGTACCCAATATATCCGCCATTTGGCAACACTGGTCCACGGCATTCCTTGAGTAGGATTATTTGTATTTAGTGAAACAAATATAGAAAAGAAAAAAGAAGTATTAAACCTGATGTGGAAGAAAAGCCAAAACAGTACAAGAAGATAAACAGTGGAGGCGCCGTTGTAAAGGCTATGCCTCACCCCAGAACCTGAACCTGAACCATGCTCAAAAGGAATTCTTTATATAATCAGTACAGCTATGCGGGTCAAGGTTCGAACCTATGACGCTGAATCATTACAAAACTGATCAGTAGATTTATGGGCTATTAAGAGAGGTATAAGATGAATTCGACTTGTATACGCAGAGCAGATACATATTCAATTTATATCCCGCTCGATAGCCCGGTTGAATAAGTCTGTTGTCAAGTTTTTATCAGTTCAGAATTTCAGATGCAGTAGTTCTAATTTTGGCCTGTATGGACTCGTTTTCATTATGGAATTCTCCTGGGGTTATGTTATTCTTAAGGTAAAGGGAATTCGACGTTTAGTACTATTTGTGCCACAACATTTTAATGTATATGTAAGTATATACACACAATTACACACATATACATATATATATATATATATATATATATATATATATATATATATATATATATATATACATATATATGTGTGTATATATACATATATGAGTAAATAATTTACATTATTACATACGTGTATATATATATATATATATATATATATATATATACATTATACATCATATATATTATAGATTTATATATTAATCACACACATATGTATATATACACACACATATATATATATGTATATATATATATATATATATATATATATATATATATATACATATATATATATATATATCTATATATATGTATGTACATATATTAATCATATATATATATATATATATATATATATATATATATATATATATATTACACACACACATATATATATGTATATATATGTATATATATATATATAAATGTGCATGTATATATATATATATATATATATATATATATATATATGCGTATATACATACAAACACATATAAAGTATGTATATACATATGTATATATACACATAGATAAATATAAATGTATGAGTTTATTTCTACATATCTATTCAAATATTGGTCAGAGATAGGAAAGTAGAGGCAGGTGTAAAGTTGGGGCATGAAATGAGACGTGAATACAATATGGAATGATTGATGTTTAAAAGTCATGCAACTTATCGAGATCTGTCAAAGGGAATAATACAAAAGATCCTGCAGAAGGTGAAAGTTAGGAGTAAGAATGAAGGAGAGTAAGTTAATATTATTATTATTATTATTATTATTATTATCATTATTATTATTATTATTATTATTAGCCAAGCTACAACCCTAGTTGGAAAAGCAAGATGCTATAAGCCCAAGGGCTCCAACAGGGAAAAATAGCCCAGTAAGGAAAGGAAATAAGGAAATAAATAAATGATGAGAATAAATTAACAATATATCATTCTAAAAACAGTAACAACGTCAAAACAGATATGTCCTATATAAACTATTAACAACGTCAAAAACAGATATGTCATATATAAACAATAAAAAGACTCATGTCAGCCTGGTCAACATAAAAAATATTTGCTCCCACTTTGAACTTTTGAAGTTCTACCGCTTCAACTACCCGATTAGGAAGATCATTCCACAACTTGGTCACAGCGGGAATAATATGGACAAATGGAAGCCAGGGAGGGAGAATGATTTAAATCAGTAGAGACAGTGGAAGAATTGAAGTAGTTGATTCATGTAAGTATAGTTTAGTAAATCCAAAGACTGAAGGTAACAGGAGGGAAGATAAGATTGAATTAGTATGATGTGTGTAGAAGTGCCTAAGATACTTGAATCGTCTGTCGAATTCTGAGTTTGAATATAGTAAGAAATCCTCGGTCAATATATCATTTTATGAAGCTTTGATGCTAGATCTGAGTGGAATAAAATCTATTGAAGCAGTTGATATGAACTCCTGGTGTAGTGCATTATGTTTAAGGTAAGAAGAATAGATTGGATGAGAAATGTGGAGATACGGAGAGGAAGTGGTTGAAGGGTTTGCATAGGTGAAAAGATGGAGCAGTTGAATTGAGGTGGTTCGTTCATGTGAAGAGAATGTAAGATAATTAGAGTTATCTTACTTGATGGTATACTCGGGCACGCTGTTCTATCTTCTTTCTCTTTCTCTTGTTATTTGAAGTTTTTATAGTTTAAATAAGAAAAATCTAATTAATGTTGTTACTGTTCTTAATATATTTTATTTTGATTGTTTATTAATTCTCGTATAGTTTATTCATTCCCTAGTGTCCTTTCTTAACTAGGCTACTTTTCCTGACTGGAATCCTTGGCCTTATAGTATCTTGCTTTCCCAACTAGTGTTTTAGCTCAGCTTGCAATAATAATAGTAATAGGTGTGTGAAAAATCTGCTGGGGAGCTGGGAGAAAAGACGGCTTAGGCACGGTTCGATAGATGATGTGGAAATCGATTGGAAAGGAGAATTCATGATGTCCAGGAAGAAAAAGTGTCAGCGAGATCGAATAATTCACTGTGTTTGAGGGTTCGACGTTCTACTGGTGAGCCCTTTATGTAAGTGTGTGAAACAATTATTGTTAACAAAACTCACTTAAGAGGAATTCATGCACGATTAAACACTTGAAGAAGAATTGCGACAGTAACTGCTATCTTGTTTTAATTTTCAGTCTCCCCTTGTTATAGGAACAGATCAACAATAAGACTGTACACACACATGCACACACAGATATATATATATATATATATATATATATATATATATATATATATATATATATATATATATATATATAATTTATATTTGTATATATAAATTCCACTCCCAATTGCCAGTGCAGTTAAAAACAGAGAGCGCGCATATGTCAGCGGCAGACTATTTTGATTTATCTAAAGGGGAACTTTGTGTTCTACGAGTGAGAAATAAGTTCTCCTCCGAAAGAGGGTATAAGAAAAAAGGGTCCCATAAAGATGCTACTCCCAGAAGCTCTCGTCCATTACAGTTTTTTTTTCTTTTTTATTTTTTTTTGTTTTTTTTTCCTTTATGGGTCGAGGGATAAAAGGGGAAATAAAGTCCACTGGCTCTGACAACACATCAGTCGGTGTGGGAAAGTGTGTTTGTTTGATGAAAGTGCTTGTGTTTGTTTGTGTGTTTGTGTGTGTGTTTGTGTGAAAATGCTGTAGCCAAACTTGGTGTATGCTAGTGATGTGTGTATATTGTGTTATGTGCTGTAAGAGCCATATATGGATATGCATGAGTATGAAAAGGTATACGCTGAGAGTAGGTAGGTACAACCATTGCACTCTAGCAAGTATGACATCACCTCCCCAAGGATCACGAATTGGTTTTTTAACAACTATATTTTTCTCATTCTTTTCCACGCTACTCTTTTAAACGCTACAGTATACACAAACTGTATTTATATTCATATATATAAATATATATATATATATATATATATATATATATATATATATATATATATATATATATATATATATATATATATAATCTATATATACAAACATATATATCATTATATATATAAATATATATATATATATATATATATATATATATATATATATATATATATATATATACATGTATATGTATATATATATATTTATATATATATATATATATATATATATATATATATATATATATATACAGATAGATAGATATATAGATACATAGAGAGATAAAGGCATATGGATAACTGTTTACACATACACACGCTTATAAGTAGGTGTATATATATATATATATATATATATATATGTATATATATAAATATATATATATATATATGTATATATATAAATATATATATATATATATGTATATATATATATATATATATATATATATATATATATATATATATATATATATATAGATATATAGATAAATAAAGGCATATGAATAACTATTTACACATACCCACGCTTATACGTATATATATATATATATATATATATATATATATATATATATATATATATATATATATACATATATATATGTACACATACATATACCAAGGCCCTTCTCCCAATTTCGGGGGTAGCTGACATCAAACAAATGAAACAGAAAAGGGGATCTCTCCTCTCTACGTTCCTCCCGGCCTGACAAGGGACTCAACCGGTTCCGCTGGTATTGCTAAGGGTACCACAGCCCACCCTCCCCTGTTATCCACCACAGTTGAAGCTTTATAACACTGAATCCCCTACTGCTGCTACCTCCGCAGTCATCCAAGGCACCGGAGGAAGCAGCAGGGCTTATAGGAACTGCGTCACAATCGCTCGCCATTCATTCCTATTTCTAGCACGCTTTCTTGCCTCTCTCACATCCTATCACCAGAGCTTCCCTCACTCCATCCATCGACCCAAACCTTGGCCTTTCTCTTGTACTTCTCCCATCAACTCTTGCATTCATCACCTTCTTTAGCAGACAGCCATTTTCCATTTTCTCAACATGGCCAAACCACCTCAACACATTCATATCCACTCTAGCTGCTAACTCATTTCTTACACACGTTCTCACCCTCACTACTTTGTTCCTAACACGAGATACTCCAGCCATACTCCTTAGACATTTCATCTCAAACACATTCAACTTCTGTCTCTCCGTCACTTTCATTCCCCACGACTCCGTTCCATACATCACAGTTGATACAATCCCTTTCTCATACGGAACTCTCTACATTCATGCCCAACCCTCTATTTTTTACTACTCCCTTAACTGTCCCAACACTTTGTATCCTTCATTCACTCTCTGACGTACATCTGCTTCCACTCCACCATTTGCTGCAACAACAGACCCCAAATATTTAAACTGATCCACCTCCTCAAGTAACTCTCCATTCAACATGACATTCAACCTCGCACCACCTTCCCTTCTCGTACATCTCATAACCTTACTCTTACCCACATTAACTCTCAACTTCCTTCTCTCACACACCCTTCCAAATTCTGTCGCTAATCGGCCAAGCTTCTCTTTCCCGTCTGCAACCAGTACAGTATCATCCGCAAACAACAACTGATTTACCTCTCATTCATGGTCATTCTCGTCTACCAATTTCAATCCTCGTCCAAGCACAAGCACTCGAGCATTCACCCCTCTCACCACTCCATCAACATACAAGTTAAACAACCACGGCGACATCACACATCCCTGTCTCAGCCACACTCTCACCGGAAACCAATCGCTCACTTCATATCCTATCCTAACACACGCTTTACTACCTTTGTAGAAACTTTTCACTGCTTGCAACAACCTTCCACCAACTCCATATAACCTTATCACATTCCACATTGCTTCCCTATCAAGTCTACCATACGCTTTCTTCAGATTCATAAATGCAACATACACCTCCTTACTTTTTGCTAAATATTTCTCGCATATCTGCCTAACAGCAAAATTCTGATTCATACAACCCCTACCTCTTCTAAAACCACCCTGTACTTCTAAGATTGCATTCTCTGTTTTATCCTTAATCCTATTAATCAGTACTCTACCTTACACTTTTCCAACCACACTCAACAAACTAATACCCCTTGAATCACAACACTCATGCACATCTACCTTACCCTTATATAGTGGTACAATACACGTACAAATCCAATCTACTGGTACCACAAAACACATATTAAACACTCTCACCAACCATTCAAGTACATTCACACCCTCTTCCTTCATGATCTCAGCTCTCACACCATCCATACCAGTTGCTTTTCCTACTCTTGTTTCATCTAGTGCTCTCCTCACTTCCTCTCTTGTAATCTTTCTCTCATTCTCATCTCCCATCACTGGCACCTCAACACCTGCAACATCAATTATATCAGCCTCCCTATTATCATCAACGTTCAGTTAACTTTCAAAATATTCCGCCCACCTTTTCCTAGCCTCCTCTCCTTTTAACAACCTTCTATTTCCATCTTTCACTGTCTCTTCAATTCTTGAACCAGCCTTCTTCACTTCGCTCCAAAACTTCTTATTCTCTTCATATGAATGACCCAATCCCTGACCCCACCTTAGGTCTGCTGCCCTCTTTGCCTCACTTACCTTGCGCTTTACTTCCACATTTTTCTCTCTATATCTTTCATACTTCTCTACACTATTACTCTGCAGCCATTCTTCAAAAGGCCTCTTTTTCTTTTCCACTTTTACCTTCACTCCTTCATTCCACCATTCACCACCCTTCCTCATACTGCCTCCAACAAACTTCTTGCCACATACATCACTTATAATCCCAACAAAATTTTCTTTTACTAACTTCCACTCCTCCTCTAAATTACCAGTTTCTCTTACTTTCACCTCGTCATATGCCATTTTCAACCTTTCTTGATATTTACTTTTTACCCCGGTTTTATTAGCTCTTCAACCCTCACTAGCTCCCTTTTACATCCACCTACTCTATTCCCCCATTCTTTTGCTACAATTAATTTTCCTTCCACCAAAAAATGATCAGACATACCGTTAGCCATACCCCTAAACGCGTGCATGTCTTTCAATCTTCCAAACATTCTTTTAGTTATCAACACATAATCCATTAACGCCCTTTCTACCACTCTTCCATTTGCCACTCTTACCCATGTATGTATGTTTTTATCTTTCTTTTTGAAAAAGCTAGAACTTATCACCATCTCTTGCTCAACACACATATCTACCAGTCTCTCACCACTCTCATTTTCACCTGGTACGCCATACTTCCCAATGACACCTTCTACCTCTCCAGCGCCCAGTCTAGCATTCAAGTCAGTCTTTCTACACACCTAGTTAATTCATTCCAGAACTCATTCCGCCCTTCTTCACTTTTCTCACAACCTGGCCCATAAGCACTGACAAAAGCCTAACATTCCCTACGCAACCTAACCCTTACCCACATTAACCTAGATGATATCTCCTTCCATTCCATTTGCTTCGCAATAAAGCCACACCTTCTCTTGCTCTTCCCCTTTCAATCCCAGACACTCTACCAGACATTTCATCTTTCCCTTTTATCTTTGTCTCACACAAAGCCAATATATCCATCTTTCTATTCCTAAACATACTTTCAATCTCACATCTTTTACTCTCTATCGTACTACATCCACACACATTCAAACACCCCAAAACTAGAGTGCGGGGAGCAGTCATTCTCCCCCCAAGTCCACCTCTTTGATGTCTCACAGGATTATATTTACATATATATATATATATATATATATATATATATATATATGTTTATATATACGCATGTGTCTGTACATACATAAATTATTGTACATATGTAGGTAAGTATGTATTTGCTTGTGCAGGCGACAGTATTTTGATGTGTGAACATTTATTAGATTGTGACGCAGTTCCGGTAGGCCCTGCTGCTTCCTCCGGTGCCTTAGATGACCGCAGAGGTAGCAGCAGTAG
>NC_090754.1:28297867-28307867 GCF_036898095.1 Palaemon carinicauda | reverse complement strand
GTAATTATGTTCTTGTAACTCAAGACCACAGATGTTCTGATGTTATAATGTTTTAAAAGTCTGGCAACAGAAAAATACAGCCATTAAATCAATCCACCAAAAAGCTTCTTCACGTGTGATAAAAAACAGAGCCATCACATTTCTAACTAAAAAAGTTTCAGGATCCAAAGTTATCATTTCATCAACAATGACTCCTAAAGCTAAAATTCGCTATGTGAAACTTTTCAATAAAGTCGAAAACAACCGAAAAACTACAATTCACTGTCTCTCCTGGCGTTTAGGGAGTTTTTATTACTAACTCCAGCTCACATTTCAGACAACCTTGTCTATCCGCATGTCTATACAGGCTGAAAACTGAATAGTGAAAAGTATGATCTCCTGATAACATACTTTGAAATATACTTACAAGAACATCAGCAGGAACACGATTCCTCCAATTATGAAGGGGATTTGACGTGATTTCAGCCTATTAGAATTCATGGCAGGGGCCTGCGGTCACGCACCCTCACAAGGGGGGAGTTGAAAGACACTTTATTGAATGGTATTCTTCACCATTCACGTAATTGTTTCACACTGTAGTGCATCTAGTTTTCAAATACACTATACGTTAACTGAGAAACTCTCTACTTGCATTTTATGAGTTGGTGTGGTCCTCGGACGCTTGCCTACGTTCTCGATTCTTTAAATGATTTGGAGTTTGTCCTATAACTTGTCTTTACGTTAGGATGACGAATAAGCTACAGTGTTGTCTGATTTTTATCAATGAAAGGATTTCTATTTGTGTCCTTTTCTAATAAATGAGTCCAAATCGACACGTTATTCGATCGGGTTTGACTGGAGCAGCGAAGCGTCACTACTGAAGTCAAGGTAGAGAACAGAAACACCGAGTAGTGTTTTTCATTTTTTTTTTATCTCACGTCACCAAATATATCACTGGTGTAACATAATTACTCGCAGCTCAGTGCACCGCCGGTTGCCCTGGATATCTGATGGGGAATTTTATGATTAGATCCTTGAAGAGCACACACATACACATGCACATTAATGGAATTTCGTTGTGCGACACTTGTTCTGATACACGTATGTGTAGACAACTATTCTCTGGGATAGTAAAGCACCTGTCACGTAAAAAGATCAAAATAGTCCCGGTCGTTCGCGTTCTCAAGAGATGAAAGGATTTTCAGTTTCGGAAAAAAGACTAAACCATGAAACTCAACATAATCATTTCGGGAGCGAACACATTCTATCCAAAGGAGAACTTAGTTTACTTAATATTCAGGAAGGAAAATAAGCTAAAATGATTTTGAAGTGTAAGGGGTACCAGAACAGATGATCACTACGTAACACATTGTTATCTGAACATCTGTGTTTGTCTGCAACACCTGTTTATGACTCTGCGCCACATAAATAAAAAGGTCACATCACCATTTTTTAGCATTCCGCTTTGTTGATTTGTGAAAAACCTGGTCGGGTATATGACCATTTATTTTGGAAGTTATAAGAACAACCTTTGACTTTTTGTTTGACCTTATCTTTGAATTCTGGAAAACCATATGAATTTTCCCGTGAGATATTTTGATATCTTCTACATTATTTGGTGTTCTCATTTTTGGAGTGCTGTGTCATTGAGTATTAAGATATTAGAGTTCCTACTAACAAATCTTACTTTTTTGCGTATTATAGTTTTTTATTTATTTTTTTTTCAAAGAACTATCATCTTAGTTTTAGTGGTTTCATACTTTTGGTGTAATACTAGTTTATTCTAGAAGCACAAGTGGCAATAGTCATTAACTTGAAATAAGTCTCTCATCTCTCACTCGGATGTGGAAATCTTTCTGCGTTTGGCCTTCATAGATAACAATTGTCTGACAGAAAACATAAATTTTCCTGATCTCTTGATTTTTATCAATTCTTTGATAAGTACTTCTAAAATTGTAAGGTTATGTGAGCACAAGGAACTACTATTGATTTAAGGTGAAAAAGAGAATTCCATTACAGTTGAACAGTAACAGAATGATGAATAGATTTGCCCAATAAAGTTTACCTTTATGTAAATAAATTTTATACTTGATTGAAAATATTGAAATAATTGAAGTATATGCAAATATATTATCCAATCGTGAATCCTCTTAGACATAGTCTAATTTGGTGAATTATTTACGATCCTTGTGAATATTTATATGTTAGAATAGAGACAGTGATATTTACTATGTTAATATAAAGTTATCTAATCACTTCATTATACAATTTTTTTTTTTTTTTTTTTTTTTTTTTTTTTTTTTTTTTTTTCCCATGTGATTATTTTAATCTATTGCTGGGTCTTATAAACGGATGTGGGCATATAAAGGGTCCGCTTATCCTCACTACGAAAACAATTCCTACAAATTTGATCTTTTAACATGAAAATATATGAAAACCAATGCAAATTTGATCCTTGACTGCATTATGTTGTCAAGTCAAAATATGCAATTCAAATTCATTATCCTGTTTCACTGGTCTTTCTCAAGGTATAAATGTGTATGGTCTGGTCACTGGTTGGGATTACGTCGCTCTAGAGTCGAGCCTTTGGGCGAAGGCTATGGAAAAAGATTGCCTTAGATACTTTGGAGGGTTTATTCCATGAAAATTCTTTCAGTACAAGTCGTTGAAGAAAAGTACACGATTAGGAAGAAAGATCTTAGATTAGGATTTTCTGTTCACAAGTAAGACAATACAACTTCACAAGCATTTACATCACTAGCATACTTTTGTAGTACTGTGTACTACTTTTGTCTTTTGCGCACTATTTTTAATCTTTTCCATCTATTGTAGTTATATTTCATTTCTTAATATGTCATGTTTTTTTCAGAGTTTTTTCACTGTAGTATTTTTTTTTATTCACAATTACTTTTCCTCTTTTATATATTCCGGTAAAGAAGCTGGTTAAATTATGTTCTTGTGTTTTCATAGAGGTCGTGAGTGGAGTAACAAAGGACATCTTACTTTTACAGTGCATCCTGATGATAGTCTGTATATTCTCTAAATACGTACGTCCTCTTTTCTTAGCCATGTTGCTTCTACACTTCCTTCTTATTGTATCTGTATTCTTTTATAGCCTTATGTTCTTTAACCAACTCTTTATACTAAACCATATATTCTCACTACACTGATCCTGCAAACACCGTTAGTGGTTCCCAGTCGTCAAATCCAGACTAGAATGATTGTACTTGAGCGCGGGACGAACAATTTCTAAGACTATACATATGCACTCCAACCAAGTACTGCGCTAGCGTGAATAATAGTTCAGGTGCATCTCTCATGAGATTTCGGACAGTGAGACTGGGCGAAGAAAAAAAAAAAAAATTACTGAGAATGCATTTCTGAAGTGGTCTGCCAACATTGAATGTGACGTCATTACTACCAGATGTTCGCCATTATTATTTATACCTGTAGCTAGTTTCAGTAATGTTTATGTAAGGAATTTCCACAAGTAATTTGTTCAGCATAGAAAGACAAAAAGACAAAAAATGTGTAGCTATATTTCAAATATCTAATTGATTATAAGAAATAAGCACTTATTTCTCTTTCTACTACATTTTTTTTCTGTTGTGTTTTTGATAATTATTAATTTTAGAGTTTTTATGTGAAAAATTTGTAGAGGAAGCAGTCAGTTTGTTGTAAAAATAATAAACAAAAGATCAACAGCCATATTTCATTGTTCATAACATTTGTAAGATAAAATCACTTGTAATCAAAATTAAATTTCTCAGTCTCGATCATTGAAATACGAGCAATAAGGATTTCCCACGTTCACACTGATATATTACGCATACAACATTAGACAAATGTGTGTATGCGAAGAAACCATCATTATTAGACTCCCATCTGCCAGTTTCATCATCTAATGTTCTCAGCTATCAATATGCTTACCAAGCTCATCGTCATCACAACACGTACAGAGTTCTCTACATCCCGATGACCTACTTTGAGATTTTCAATGTAGAGCACATCATCCCTCAAGACAGAAACGTTGTGGCCTTCTACTGGATACGTCCCTGCCTGGCATTCTGTCACCCTGGGATTCGAGTCTCGCTCAAGCTCGATAGTTTCTTATAGTGTCTGCAACCCCGCCATTCTCGTCGGCTAAGATTGAGTGGTTTGAGGGAGCCCATAGTTCTATCTGCTGAGTCCTAGCAACGGTGGAGAGGGGCTTGGGCGCTGGTCAGTCTCTAGGGCATTATCCTGCAAGGTAATGCGATATCACTGTCCCTTGCCTTGGCTATTCATGAGCGGCCTTTAAGAAGCCTTTAAAACAAGCAGAAAGACGGATTCTGGTGCACAAGGAAGAAAGTACATAACTGGAGTGTAATTGGATGTAGTTATCTTTCCGAACTAAGAGAGTCTGGGGCAAATGTAGTAGGGGTTCATCAGCACGTTTCCACAACAGCACCTTGTAATGCTCTCTTATAATGATATTATTAAGGAAAATTTTTGCTATGTCTTTTTTGGTGACCATACACCAAAAGAGTTTTTTTTTTTTTTGACATTTTTGTTCCAGGTAAGGACAATTGAGAAATAA
The DNA here is from genome assembly GCF_036898095.1 of Palaemon carinicauda. NCBI lineage: Eukaryota > Metazoa > Arthropoda > Malacostraca > Decapoda > Palaemonidae > Palaemon > Palaemon carinicauda. The sequence continues at coordinate 28,303,309 of NC_090754.1, read as the reverse complement.
ACCTTTCATTCAATTGTTAATCATCCTTGATAAATTCTTCTAGGTATTCAAGTTTTCCTGAAGAAGTTAAGAGTATTCTATCTTATCTGAAACCAAATAGAAGCGCATGCGGTTGAGATCTATCAATCTTCTATTTGGCTCAACACCTGAAACATAGTATGAGATGGGAATATCCGTGACCACTACAGGCAAATTTCAAAATCATTGTTGTCTGTTAAAAAAAATTAAGGGGAGTAGCATAATGACTGAAGTATTAGTTTTGTATCGGCTCCTCGTGTGTAATCTGTAGGTTTTTCACATCCAACTTCCATTGACTTTGCTACATTTTTCCAACAAGCTACTAGATTGCTTTTCATTCTCTGTGCAAAACTATGGTTTTTTTTTTAAGGATATTCTGGTAACTCATATTTCTTTTAGAATGTTATAGAAGGGTTTTTATGATAATGTTTGTTATAATACTGTTATTATTAATTTTGAGCTCAGCAGATATTGTTTTCCAATTCTTTTCACTCTCATGGATTTCTTGAATGGATTTTCAAGGAAGATATCAAAAGCTAATTGAGTTTTATTGTACTTCAGAAAGTGTATTCTAGTTTACCTCAAAATTCAGTTGATAGGGGTATGCATGTTTTCACATGATGTTTTCTTCAGTTTTCATAACACTATCATTCTACTGTGGAAAACAAATGTAAATTAGCTGCTGGCTGTGGTTTTCTCTGTTACAGTTTGTTTATCTACTAAATGAATCTCTTAAAGGTACATCGATTCTTCTTCTTCCAGAATCATCTATAATAAACATTTCTGATGTTAAATTTTTTTTCTATCTAAGTTAAACATTGAATATGTATTGCAGGAAACTCCCATTTAAAAAGACACCCATTTAGATCTATGTTAACGTGACTTCTAGATACAACTAACACGTGAATGAAAAGTGAACAATCGGCCTTCAAGCCTTCAATCGCTCTATGCCATAGACTTTGTCTGTATCAAATATCATAGTCTATGGCATTTGATACAAGCAAAGTCTTTTATTTTCTGTGGGCGCCAGCAGATGGAAACTGTCTGACCCGATCCCAGTGTCTCTTGAATGTGTTTTATAGATGACATTCTCTTGTGGCATATTTTGTGTCTAATTTATTCATAACTTGATTTGTATGAATATTGAGGAGTTTGTTTACAATGTATGTCACAAAATTAGTAGATGTGGTGAGGCTACTGTACAAGTAAGCAACATCTTGTTTTTAGCTCTTATTTTGGGCGGTGTTATTGTGATCGATTAAAATCTGTGATGCCATCAATATTCTTTGCTTCAGAAAACAACATTGATAATGCAAGAGAGGTAAAAAATAACAACATGAAGCATCTTTCTTTTTGTTATATTTGCACTGTTTTCATGTTCAAAAACTTCATCTGAACTCAAAGTACAAAAAGATACTTTGTTCTTATGAAATACCCAAGTTCCTCTCACAAAGTTGCTTTGCAAGTTTGCTTGTTTATATTCTAGCTCTTTGATATATGATATCTGCAAACCTTTCATGCTAGAATACCTTGTCAAATCAAGAGGAAAGAAATACTTCAACAATTCCTCAAATGGCTTCCAATTTGGAAAGATCCAATAAACATGAGGATTGCATCCACCATATGTATATGTAGAAGAGCCACTTTCATTGATGGATTTTCTTGTTATTTCTTAGTATTAAATGCTTCAATTTTTGCGAACACAATTGAATCTGCCAGGACCTTTATGATATCTGTGATAGTTGATAAAAATTTGTTTCCTTTCAAAATGTGAACAGCCTAACTACTGAAGATCGGGTTCTAACGTTTCTTTGATTCTAGGAAGTAGTTTGTGAAATTTCTATGGGTCTTCTAATGTGCTTCCTTTCTAAAATGTTAGATGCAATATTGTCTTCAGACACTAAAGACAATGTAACATCAAGTTTTGTACTATACAAAAAGGAACCTAATGCTCAAAGCCTTACCATTATTATATGCAGTTCACATGGTCTAAAATGCATTTTTTTTTTCAATGTTACCTTCAGTATAGGCTTGTTTCTTCCTATGTCTACTGAAATAACTCTTTTTTTTTTTCCAGTTGTGCCATATAATGTAAAGTTTCCGAGCTTTTTCATGTATGAGAGCTTGGTGCTAAAGCTTGATAGGATGGTTTCTATGATTGATAATTACCTCACTGATAAATGAACTACAAGCTGACCAAGTTTGGTTAAAATTGACTGATTCAGTGGCTGGTTTTATCATTTCATTATAAGTTCTATTCATAAACTCCTGGTTGATGACTTCTTGGTTCCTTTTCAATGCTAAGAATATATACCCATTCTTATTAGGCCCTCAGGCCAATAGGAATTTAAGATATCATTGCATGTTGTACCGCATGTGTTTCATACACGATCATACACTGTACTGTAACGTTATTGCTTTTTTTTATCTCTCACTCTCCCCTGCACTGATAATAGAGACCTGTTCAAGCTTGTCATTGCATGACTTATACTGTTTGAGTTTTGTGTTATTCTTGCTCGCTACTCTCTGTATGTAAGCTTGTTGTCTTGTTGGATAACTCCACTTGCATTCATCTCACCTCTCTGTTAGTATCTAACAGCCACTTCGCACAATTAGTGACTGCCTGACGACCAGCTCCCTCCCGCCTTCCCCCTCACTGGTATGCAATACTGTTTGGCAATGCTGCCTGCTGACTCTGACTCTTCTATCTACATAACATCAATGAAACTACCACCCTTTGCCAGTACAGAGGCATTCACCTGGCTCCAGCTTGCCGAGGCTTAATTTCGCATCAAGTGCATGACTCGCTCAAGCACCAATACCAGACTATGCCTTTGCTGCGATCCCTGAGAACACTTTCCGAGAAATCTCCGATTGGCTTTGCAACCAAGGGGATGCCCCAATAGAATATAATGCCTAAAAACATACCTCCTGGAGTATGTACTCATCATGAACAGCCACCTAAATCACCAAGCTTTTTCAGCGATCTCAACAACTATTGGGGACCTGAAGACTTTTCTCGCCGTCAGGGAAAGGACCAGTATTACTCGCCTACAATCTGCCGCCTTTATGGATAGCCACTTTACCACATTCAAGACCTCCATCAATGACTACACTCCTGACGAAGAGGACAACTATTCAACATCGACCAAAGATGATTTGTGAGGGTTGTGCAACACAGACATCCACCCAGTGATGTGCCGGAGTGGTGACAAAGCCACCTACCACCCACATATGCCACCTCTATCTCACGCCCCAACCAATGACCTGTACAGCCCTTTACTGACTTCCATCAGCTGCAGTCATGCTTCTACTAATCCCGATTCGGGGCTGCTGTGAGGAAATATGCAATCAATTCTCAGTGGCTAAAAAACTTGTAAGCAGGCCATCGCTTGTGGCAGTGGCCTCGCATATCACTAATCATTTGATTTTTCATGATGCACGTAAGGGTGTACCGTTTTTGGCAGAAACTGGGCCTTGCCCTTCTCTTCTACCAAGGCCCTTCTCCAGGACACGACCTAGTCCTTTTAAAGCATGCTGACCTCCGCCCGGTAGCTGACAATGGATTAGAGATCCCCACCTATTGGTACGAAACACTCATACTATTGTTTGAGAGGGCCAAATATCATTGGAAGTTTCTCGTTGCAAATTTCCTCTCTCATTTCCAACTCTTGGTTGATCTTGCTCATCGACGATTAAACAACCCTCCCCCTCCGACCTCGATCTCCAAATCAGTGCATGCACAGATGGTTATGTCCATCTCCTCACGTTATAGCCAGAAGTCTTCCGTCCAGAACTTCGCAAACACTAACGGTTTCTGCCAAGCATGGTATTTATCATCCCATCCTATCAAGATGACGGTGCCCCATGTGTTTACTAGATTCTACTGTCTTACCCGGAATTATTTGGCATCTGCTAAATGAACGTTCACCAAAATATAAGAAATGGGCCTTTGCCAAAAGTCCTCAAATCCATGATCGTCACCCCTACAACTCGCCCTTAAGAAGGATGGCTCCCAGTGCCCTTGTGGGGATTATAGGCGTCTGAATATACAGCCGAGGCCAGATCACTACTCACTTCCTAACATCATCAACGTCATCTCCTACATGCACAGAACGAAGGTTTTTCCCCGCTCTACTACTTGCAGGGGTATTATCAGGTGCCCATGAACCCATAAGACATCGCCAAAACTGCCATCAGCACTCATTTTTGGACTTGCAGAATCTATTGCTTTTGTTTTGGCCTTCGTAATACAGGAGGCACTCTTCAATGCCTCTTGGATGGCATCTTAGTGGACGTTCCCTTCTGCGTATGATACGTGGATGACATACTGGTGTTCCCTTCCTCCAAAAAGGAACAGCTCCATCATCTATACTTCATTCTCAACTGCCTGCAATAGAACAGCCTTGTAATCGGTGCGACATGTGCGCATTTGGCACCGATGAGGTATCCTTCTTAGGGCACCACATCACTCCTGAAGGCGTCCACCCCCTCCCTGAGAAGGTATCAGCCATTCAGAACTTTCCCACTTCCTCGACTCTCAAAGCAATAAAAAAATTCTTGGGCATGATAATCTATTATCACTAGTTCTTGCCAGCCAATACTGGCACTCTTACCCCCTCTCTACGCCCCTCTCAAGGGCAAACCCCAAGAATGCCCTAACAACTGCTGCTGCTCACAGCTTTCCCGTGCCACATGTCCCTCATCTGCTCTCCAACGATGTGATTGACATCACTATTGGTGCAGTTCTCAAACAGATAGTCTGCGGCTCATCACGACCATTGGCCTTCTTCAGCAGAAAACTGTCCAAGGTGGAATCTGATTATTCTATATTTGACTGTGCATTGCTGGTGGTGCATTTGGTTGTTTGACACTTTTGCCACTTCTTTTAGGGTACACCCTCTGTCATTCGCATGGACCACATGGCCCTGGTTCACACCTTCACTAAACAGTGCAACGTCTGGTCCTCCCATTAACACCAACGCCTCTCCACCATAGCTGAATACTACATCCATCAACACGTATATAAATATATATTTAAAATTACGACTGGCCCCCAAATTTTTAGCAACACTCCTGCATTTAGGATTTTGAGTGAAAGGAAGTCATGATTACAGGGAATATGTTGTTAATGTAATCTCCTAAAATACGTTATCAAATGAATGTTTTTGAAATGTCTTTAGCACAAAATGACTGCCGCAATAGAGACTTTACTCATAATTTTATCAATGACTACTTTTAGTAATATTTTATTAATTAAATGCATGGATAAACAAAATATGTATAAAAATGCTTACAGCTGTATTTCATATATTCTATGTTTCAAGATATAAGCGCAATTAAGTTGTTCGCATTATTATTTTGTTAATCCTTATTCCTAAATATTCCTGCACATTATTTAACCAATCTGTTCCATTAGATGGC
>NC_090754.1:28287867-28290367 GCF_036898095.1 Palaemon carinicauda | reverse complement strand
ATTATCATTCTGCGGTCGAATATAGAAAGAAAAAAATTAAATCTAAGTTTTCCGTGTCACTTTGCCTTGGATAGTCCGACCAGGGTTGCCAGGTTTTCTAAACGAGAAAAGGCCAACTTCTCATCAAATGTAGCTTTAAGAGGCCAATCTATTAGAAGAAAAAGGTAAAAAAATATAGCATTAAGGCTGAGTTTTTTCCATGATATTTCTAAAGGCCAACCGATTTTTTAAAAGGCCAAATTTAAATTTTTTGGCCCGAAAGAGGACAACCTGGCAACGCTGAACTGACTTTATGGAAATAATGAATGCTAAAATTATTACAAGTTGACAGCATTGTAATTAGAATCAATAAATTACATAACATACCCTTCCGAAATCTGCGTTTGATAACCTTAGTTGTTGTGACGTTAGTCTGGAAAATATCAATCAGTTAATAATCAAAATCAAGACGATTATCCCAGAGGCCCGAAAATCTAAGCGAGTTTGTCTCAGCGTCGCTGCCTTTCCCAAAGGATTGTATTAAACGATGAATTATTCGGTGAATCAAAATCCTTAACCGCTATTCTAACGTAATTGCGAACAGATGAAGAGCTTTGTGTTCGCCGGAGTCCGCAAACGAAGGGCCATAGGTATTCAAATATCCGCCGGGACTGTGTAGAGTCTCCTATTGTTTTCCTTAATGAAAATATAGCTTAGGGAAACCACTACAGCAGTTTCACAAGAAATCTATTTCAATCTGCAAATTGATTCCGATTGTGAGGCGAGACGGCACCCAGTTCCCTCGTGAACTAACCAAAAATCTCTGGATATGCAAGTGAGAACGGATATGGCAGAAATGAATTAAGACATCCTGGAAAATCTGATCTGATCTATACATATGTTGTCAAAGTATCTGGAAAAATTATTACTATTTCCAAAGCGAAATTTTCTTTAAGATTATAGGGGAGTTAAAATTTAGTAAAGTCTGATTTTATTCTTATCAGAACAAAATATATTCAAGTTATATTTACAATTCCAAATCTAGATATACAGCATAGTCAACAGGACGGTTCTCTACCTTTCACTATTATTTGATTAATATATTCCCTATACTTAATCAATACATGTTAAACTTCGCTGAATATTGTCGGTGATTGCGATCGTCTGAATGTGGAAACAAAATTATCCCTTTACTGAAGTGGAACTTCTTTGAAGAGAAAATAAGACTAACAACCCCATCCAGGGTATGCTAAGAATGAAGAAGGTTTTCAGAGTTTAGTTTTGACTACAGTGTCCCAAAAAGAAAATGGAAATTAAGTTGATTTATTTCCTTTCTAAAACGTTCAAGCAATTTCCTTTAAGATCATATGAATCTCCTCACAAACATGAATACTTGCACACTTAGAAAAGACTTTGGGAGCCTGATATAAGCTGCAATGGGGCCTGGGTCATAAAAAAAAAACAGTAAAATCCCACATATCTAATGAAAGCCCATGAAAGGCAATTTCAAAATTTCAAAGATGAGGATATAAAAAATCCTTTCAATCTTCCGGCTGAAAAAGTTTTGCATAAAGCCATTTGTCTATAACGTCTAGTTCCTTTTGCATGGCACTAAATCACTTTCATTTGTGGAATGAATCAAAATTTAATTAGTCTCAAAGTTTACACATTGTTAGGAGACATCCTGCTGTTTGCTCAAGGATATAATGTGATTATATGATCTAACGATTTCGTTAATGGTTCTCATAATACATTCTCCGAGGAAGCGTTGCCAGACTGTGCGTTTATGTGTACCTCCAGGCGCCTATAGAAGAGAGAGAGAGAGAAGGAAGAGGAAGGAAAAAAGGGGATGAAATACTAGCTTCCGTTTCCATGAGAGAGAGAGAGAGAGAGAGAGAGAGAGAGAGAGAGAGAGAGAGAGATCCTAAACTTAGTTCCAGAGTTAGAGAAACATTAGTGATAATTCTTGCACTACCTTCCGAGACAGAGAGAGAAAACGATGAAAGCTAATTTAATAGACCGTTTCCACAAGGGATAGAAAAAATTCTACACTTTCTCAGAGGGAATGAAAGATAAGAGAAATATATTTTTAGCCTCCGTTTTCCGGAGAGAGAGAGAGAGAGAGAGAGAGAGAGAGAGAGAGAGAGAGAGAGAGAGAGAGAGAGAGAGAGAGAGATAATTCTCATTATCAATTTCTTGCTGAGCCTCAATATAACCTAACCTTCAGGAAGATTGGATCTTTAGGAACTCTATCCTAGTGCAAAAGCTTCATTTTCATTTACGGCTTACTAACTCTTAGAGTCAAAAGAGAAATAACAGCATTGCTTGCTACAAATTACTTCACATCTGTCTAACTTCTTTCGCTTTTACAGTTTTGCTCAAACAATTTCAGAATTGATGTTTTTTTTATCAACACTTGTAGCAAATTACAAACTTGACTGGTAACTGAATTTAAACTAATTTTTTTTTTTTTTTTTTTTTTTTTAAATATCAGCTTGGAACAGGAGATGCTTCAATTAGT
>NC_090754.1:28267867-28282867 GCF_036898095.1 Palaemon carinicauda | reverse complement strand
TCTTCTTCTACATTGCAACTGCCATCAGAATTTACGTCAAGAATACCTTGAATATAACAAGCTAACTTCAGCTCAATTGCATTGTTTGCCCATTTTCATGCCAAAAACAGCCGTGTTGACAAAGCCATTGAATGCACACATGCAATTGTCCCCCTTATGTGATCCTTTGGGAGCCCATGAATAACTGTGTTGTCTCTAAGTAAAGTTAGTTGTTCATGAGCTGTCTTTGTATTAATACCTCTTCCATTCCCTTCACAGTCTTGCCAGATGAAGGTCCCACCAGCATTTGAATAGTGAGTTAAATTTCGAGAAATTATTTTAATCGTTCTTAATTATTTGGATAAAAACTGTTTATTTTAAAAAGAGAGACAGTAGCTGAAGCAAGGAAAAGTAAACAGAAGTTGATCAACTATACTGGAAGTAACCTAAAGAAATGGTTGGAAAGTAATAGACAGAAAACTCCTGCGGTCCAACAAATAGCTGCAGAAGAATAATACCACTGAAAGAGAGATTAAAAAATTAGAGTTGGTTACTGTATTTTTTTTTTTTTTTTTTTTTTTTTTGCGGGGGGTTAGAAAAGATCTTTGAATTTGATATTACTACAGACAATGGCTTTATCTAGGGGTTTTGATTTACCAGCTTAATGACATCTAACGGGATATTTTAATAGAACTTTTACCAATATTTAACCAAGAACATGTTATGCATAAAACATATATTCATATTTACCTTTTTTACCTGATGGCTTCATAGATATCTGCTAGACATGAAATAAGAGTGACCTTTACTAAGGTCAAAGAGGAAGAGACAAAGCATCCTCCAAATTAAGCGTCATGAAGCCGAATAAGAAGATAAGAGAGCCAGGCCATTTGTTGAGACACACTTTGACCATTTCTCAACTTCACGAAGACGTATTAAGTCGGAAAGTCGATGACAACCTCATTAATGACTTGCACTAAATCCCTGATGATTTGGTTTTCTCTTTTTAAGCCGCAGGATTAATGAGGCCTTTTGAATATATGAGTAGGAGCGTGAAAAAAAAAGTAATCTATTAATAAGACTATTTTCAAAAGTGATTTGATGGTATTACTCATATCTGTTGATTCTATCTCTGCCTGTTCCATAGTTGCGAACCATAACTGTCAAATAGGTACCAGGTACCTAAATCAATGTTTTGGTTAATAGAGGCTTGTTTAATTTTTATAGAGAGAGAGAGAGAGAGAGAGAGAGAGAGAGAGAGAGAGAGAGAGAGAGAGAGCATGTATTATTAACTGTTTTCAAGAGGAAGGATAATTCTCTTGAAGAAACTGAATGATAAAAAGCTATAAGGCAATGACGACCCCTATAAGATAGTAATGCTCATCCGCCTGATCCTTTCGTTTGTCCGGATCCGGATCTTGGTCATTACTATTATTTCAATAAGAAAACAAAACAATCTTGAAGGCGCAAAAGGATACGAACTGTAGACACTTGACTTATCAGATATTTTAAGTGACTGAAGAAACTGCTAATGGAGTAGTGATACCACATCTTAAATGTCTAAAGATCTCTCATAGTTAGAATAAGTATTCGCATATGATAGAATAATAGTAGCTATTATGATAAACGAAAAAAAAGCCCATATTCCTTAAATCAGTAATAGATACCATACATAAAGGTATAAAGTTTTTCTATAACATTAGCATGAAAGTTATTCATATTATTCTAGCTAATAACAACAATACTGAATGATGTTTTACACCCCTTTCTGCATATCTCTTCTGCATCCCAATGTCACAATAGGGGGTATCTCGCTGTAATCTCTGCTGAGGAGACTTCGGTACTGTTGTGATGTTCAACTCTTTCAGTCGAACACTAAGACCGGGAGCACACAGCGACTCTGGCGCCACAAAGCCACAGCATCGTGTGGCGGGGATGTGGTCTCCCATAGGTTTCCATTGTTTTCAAAGCCAGGTGGAGATGCGCGACAGAGAGCCACAGTCACTTGTCATAGTCGCTAGTTTGCGCGGCAAAACTTGAAAACGATGGAAACCTATGGGAGACTATATCCCCGCCACACGATGTTGTGGCTTTGTGGCGCCACAGAGTCGCTGGTGTGCTCCCGGCCTATAAGAGAGAGAAGTTCAGACCTGCTGCAAGGTCCAGGAGGCCTCGACTAATCTTTCGTTGTCTTCATCAATTACGGAAGTGACGGGGAAGGAACTTGTAATTGCTGTGTGGAAGGCGTAGTTCCTTTATCCTTAAAAAGGGAAATTGATAAAATTACAAGAAGTCACATAAGTTTTACAAGGAAATCTAAAGGACTTCGGACAAACCCCAAACGAGTTTTAAAAGATACTTCAAAATATCTAAGCATGTGATTAAAAAAAAGAAAATTAAGCAGTTATCCTGAGAACTTGGATGCAACAAAGTTTTTTCTTTTTATTTGAAAGTTTTTAGTTGTAACTAAAAGCTTCTTTCCACATGAAGCTGGGGTGTTTTCCATTACAATTAAAATAAACTTATGATGCCAATAGTTCATACATGTGTATGTATCCATATATATACAGAGCATTATATATATATATATATATATATGTATATATATATATATATATATGTATATATATATATATGTAAATACGCATATACATATGCTTACATATATATAATAGGTAATAGGTTGACCAGGGCATCAGCCACCCGTTGAGATACTGCCGCTAGAAAGTTCTGGCATCCTTTGACAGGCCAGACAGTACTACATTAGATCCTTCTCTCTGGTTACGGTTCACTTTCCCTTTGCCTACACATACACCGAATAGTCTAGCCTATTCTTTACATATTTTCCTCTGTCCTCATACACCTGACAACACTGAGATTACCAAACAATTCTTCTTCACCCAAGGGGTTAACTACTGCACTGTAATTGTCCAGTAGCTACTTTCCTCTCGGTAAGGGTAGAAGAGACTCTTTAGCTATGGTAAGCATCTCTTCTGGGAGAAAGACACTCTAAAATTAAATTATTGTTCTCTAGTTCAGGGTAGTGCCATAGCCTCTGTATCATGGTCTTCCACTATCTAGGGTTAGAGTTTTCTTGCTTGAGGGTACACTGGGGGACGCTATTCTATCTAATTTCTCTTCCTCATGTATTTGTTAAATTTTCTATATTTTATATAGGACATATTCATTTTTAAGTTGTTGCTGTTTTTTAATTATTTTATTTTTCCTTGTTTCCTTTCCTCACTGGGTTGTTTTCCCGGTTGGGGCTCCTGGGCTTATAGCATCCTGCTTTTCTAACTAGGGTTGTAGCTTAACAACAGATATATATATATATATATATATATAGATATAGATATATATACACATAAGTACATACTCTATCTATCTATCTATCTATCTATCTATCTATATATATATATATATATATATAGATATATATACACATAAGTAAATACTCTATCTATCTATCTATCTATCTATCTATCTATCTATATATATATATATATATATATGTGTGTGTGTGTGTGTGTGTGCGTGTGTGCGTGCAGTGAAGAGAAATGCCTTAATAGTGTGACTTTCAGCAATTTAGCTTCCAGGACAAGCAGAGCGCTTTAATTGGAGAAATTCTTCCCTCATTAATTCCATTTGGTCAAGGAAATAAACAAAGCGAGAAAGAAAAAAAATGTATAAAAGAAAGAAAGAAAGAACGAAAGAAAGAACGAAAGAAAGAAATGGAATAAATCCAATAATGCAGCCATATCAGTTTAACCTCCAGAGAATTCCATAATCCTTTTCGGACTAAATCACCATCTGCTCTATCTCTTTTACCCGAGAGAGAGAGAGAGAGAGAGAGAGAGAGAGAGAGAGAGAGAGAGAGAGAGAGAAATTAAACAAGGGTAATTGGATTTAACTCTCTCTCTCTCTCTCTCTCTCTCTCTCTCTCTCTCTCTCTCTTGTTGCTTTTTATTTCATTATCAGAATGTTTACATATAATTCGAAAATATATCAATTGAATATGATGGAAAATATCTTTTGAATATCTTTTAGATAATTTCATCGTATTGGAATAAGGACTCTCCTCTTTAGATGACACTTCCGACTAGTTTTTCTTCTTCTCGTCTTTTTTTTCTCTTTCCACCCAAGTTACGATGGGGAAGGTTCAATTAATTAGCTGGGTACATAATCCGGTAAAAAAATCGAAACATGGTCTTCATAATACCGTCTGTGAATATTACAGGTACCCCAAGAGAGAGAGAGAGAGAGAGAGAGAGAGAGAGAGAGAGAGAGAGAGAGAGAGAGAGAATTCACTTATTTGATAGAGGATAAACAAATTCGTTAATTATATCCATTTTATGACCCCGACTACTTCCCCCTGTTTCTCTGTCTATTATGCTTTCTATTCAATCATTCATTTTCCTCCCATTAACTCATTAATCATATCTTCTCTGAACTTGGTAAACATGTAAGTAATTTGATCAACCAATTTCGCCTAGCACAATCCTTAGGAAGGATAAAGCTCCTGCATATTAAGAAAATTAAAAGTACCGTATACCTTATTAGTGCAGAGGGTAACTTAAAAAAAATGATAGGGGAAAAGCGCAAATGGCGATACAAGGAGCCTTTGTAGTTTATGGGGACACGCCGAGAAAAATGGACAACAACTGACCCAAACTTCCCCCCCTAACCTGACCTAACAAGCCGTGTCCTTAGGTTCCTAATGACCTAACGGGGGGGGGGGGGGGCTAACGCCCCCCCTGCGACCCCCCAACCACTGTCGCTATCTTACAAACCCCACAAACCCAACCTAACCGAACCTAGTAGTTCCCAGGTCACAACCCTTAGCCAGGGGCAAGCCCCCGGACCCCCTTCTTAGGCTGAACTTAGAAAATATAAAATAACTTCCTATTATGGTATATCGGATCAAAGTATAGCACATCTCCCCCATAAGGAAAAAAAGATTGGGCTAGTAATAACAAAGATATCACTCTGTACCGATAAACTACATTCACACCTTTTTTCTTTATCCAAGATGGCCGGCAGGTTTTCAAAATGGTTTCTTGATGATATCTTAATATTTGCATTTAGTTGGTTTATCACGTTCCAACTCCGCAGTCACTCCCAGTTCATGTTGAAATATTGAAAGTAAGCCCATATATACTTGGATAAATAGTTTGCTGTCTATAAATTTCAAATTTGGCTATCATTATATAGAAAATGTCCACCAAAATGCCAAAACTTGGTACTTAAGTTCGTATACGAGGTAAAAGGTCTGATGATACATGGATTCGAGGTAACTTCAGGTTGATCAGTTTATTTTTTTGTACTTTAGAAATCAATGAAGTCCCACTTATAGTCAATTCTTTTTAGCGAGGTAGATCTGGTCCGACTCACAGGGGTGCTCTTTTAGCTCGGAAACGTTTCCTGCTCGCTGATTCGTTGGGCAAGATAATTCTAGCCAATTAGGTAGCAGGAAACTTTTTCCGAGCGAAAAGGGCACCGCTGCGAGTCTGTGCATATGTGTCTCATTAAAAAAAATTATTCATTTGCGTCCTCATTTATAAACATAGATAATTACTGTAGTCCAATGTAACAGTGTTATAGTGTAGTGGCAGTGTACTACCAGGGTACACTTGTTGACACTACAGCTACAGCTGTGAGACTCAGCATATGGTTCAAAACTAGCTAAAAATAGTTATTTGTCATTAGTTTCCCAAAGGCTGTTTAGCTAGCCTAGTTTCAAAGTTGAACAACCACACCTGAATTGACAGGATGTGCCTAGGCAGGAGAGCTGATGCAAAGAAAATGGGGCTTTAGTCTTCTAGAAGGTGTACAGATCACTTAAGTGAATGATCAGGCTAGGGGTAGGATTATGACATATCTCAACCTAGTTGTATCACATATCTGAAAGTCCCTATGTGTTGTATGGTGTGTAAGAGGATAAAACCTTGACCTATAGAACAAAAAAAGCAAAGGTAGCACAATCTTAGAAGTCAACGTCTTTCTTGAAGGGAGATAGTACGACTTACTGGAAACGTTGTTGCTTTTGCCAAGAGGGCATGCCCGAAAGAAAAGATTAGTGGAGACATCTGGTGCTGCTTATGTTACTCTTGCTACAAATATTCCTGAATTTCGTAAGTTAAAAACAATGACTATACTATTTAATCCCAAAAGACTTGATGAAGGGATGAACTCTTCAGACCTTTAAAGGCAACAAAAATTCATATCATGAATCATATATGCTAAAGTTCATAACCACAATACTAGTAAGAAAAATGATGTGCCATCAACCTACTAGATGAGAAACTTTTGTCCAAGCTTAGTCCTGGAGATATTATTTCAGCTGACATTGTTTCAACTGGTGAAAGTTGGCCCAAATCCTCAAAAGTGGAACCAAGTAAAAGAATACTTTCGTTTCGTGAATATTACATTAATGCATCTCTTGCTCACTTTAAAAATGAGAATTCCTTCCTTTAAATTAGCGGAAGTGTAGGACACCAACAAGTTGTGCTTTCTAAGAATATTTCTCTTGAATAAGAATGACTTGAAAAGGTTTTGCTGCCAGACATGATTGAAAATGCTGTGTCCAAATCTTAGGCAGTACATGATGCTTGGAAAACCACTCTTTCATTAATATTAGCAAGGGGATCATAGTGCATAAAGATATCATGGCAAACATTTTTGCTGCTCAAGCACTTATTGTAGGGACAGTTTCTTCCTTTGCTCGTGAAGCTAAGGACATATCTTTCAAAAATCTGAAAACGTTAAATGATGTTATGAAACTTGACAATTTAAGTGCCCTAAAGGAAGAGATAAAATCGTGTATACAGTTCACATTTATGCTGTATAACAATAATAAAAAAAAGAAATAATAAGCAGCATGCAGAAATCTTCAGACGGAGAATTACATAAATTGATTTATTGCACCAAAGTCATGTAATCGTCCACCAACCATGGACAGCTTTGAAACACACTGCCAACATAGTCATTATCTAATGCCACTGTGGAAAGCTGCAGGTCTTGCATCCAAACCAAAACTTAGCCTTTAAAAATGTGGTTGAGAAATAATGCATCCACAGTATAGTCTTCAAGGTCAGTTGGTACCATCTCCACTAGAAATAGTGAGCCTTATTAAGAGTTTTTGCAAAACGGTATGCATCACAACATTGTGCAACTGCAAAAAGTAGTTACTTTCTTATGCAATGTTTTGTAAGTGTAACAAATCCTCCTAGTGTAAAATTTGGGTATTTAAAAACATGAATAATATATTTCTATAATTCATACTTGAAGGACGTATGGAATCATCACGTATGAAGAGACTTTATATTTTATTCAGTATTTGCAATTATTTAATATCGATTATTAAAATTTGCTGTCTTATCTAATTTTAAGAGAGAGAGAGAGAGAGAGAGAGAGAGAGAGAGAGAGAGAGAGAGAGATTCATTGATGCCTGGTATATATCAATCCAGCTAATAATTTTTTTATATGTACCATGGTGCGATTACGGGAATTTTCTTTATAATCACTAAATTTGTTATCATTAAAACTCCACACAAGTGGAATTCTATTGTTATTACTATTATTATTCTTCTTTTTATTTTTATTATTAAAGCTCCACACAAGTGGAGTTCTATTGATATTACTATTATTATTGTTATTCTTCTCCGCTCTTTGATCGTTAATAACTCGGCCAATTTTAAAGTGTTTGCTTTCAAAGCGGTATGACCCATATGGGGGAAGTATAAATCAAGAAAATCGTGCAGATGCATGCAGCGCCCTCTATGCATAAAGCAAAATTCATTCAAAATGTTTGGTCTTAGTGATCTCAAAAACTGTTTCCTCAATTGCTTTTAAATTTTTGCTGGAGATACCTTGGGCCATAGTCTAGTGCAGGAAAATGCCTGAGCTAATTCAGTTAATTAGTTTCTGAGATATCAAGAAATGGCTGCCACATGGTCGAAGATGTTAAATCAGAAACTACTTGACTGATGTGAACTAAATTTGGTGGAAATGTAGAGGGTAATGAGACAACATAAACTGTGTAATATGAATGACCTTGACCTTGACCTCAAGATCACAATATGTTTTTTTGGAAAAGATCTATTCAAAAAATTTCATCTGTGCCTTAAAAGTAGAGGTTAAATGGCCTTCCAAGGCTACATAGATAGTAATAGGCTGGTTACTTTGTTAAGAAGTGTATTGAGGTCCAATCTTTCTGTTGTTTCAATATCCCTAAGAGCAAATTATTGGCAAATTTGTGGGTTTTTTTCTATGAATTGTTTTATAGTTTTTAATATTCTTTGGCCATCATCATCATCAACATCATCATTATTATTATTAAAACATTGTTATTACTCAAATGCTTCTTATTATTCTTCTTCTACGGTCTTTGATCGCTAAATAAATCATCCAATTGTAAAGTGTTTGCTTCCAAACTTGAGCAGCGGTATGACCCATATGGGGAAGTATCAATCAAGAAAAACGTGCAGGTGCATCCAGCGCCCTCTATACAGAAAGCAAAATTCATCAAAAACGATTGCTCTTCGAGATCTCAAGATTTCAAGAACTCTTCCATCAATTGCTTTCACAATTTTGCTGGAGATACCTTCTGCCAAGGTCTAGTGCAGGTGAAAGTCTGAGCAAATTCTGTTTAGTAGTTTCTGAGATATCATGAAATAAAAAATAGCTGGCCCATGGACGAAGATGCTAAATCAGAAACTACGCGGTCGATTTGAAGCAAATTTGATGGAAATGTAGAGGGTAATATGAAAACATGAACTGTGCAATATGAATGACCTTGACCTTGACCTCAAGGGCACACGAGGATTTTTATGAAAAGATATTTTTGTAAAAATAAGAAATCTACGGCCCTACATATCCCAATTTCACACATGATTTCATCCAAGTCTCAAACGTAATGGTTAGGTGGCCTTACAAGGCAACTTAGATAATAAAAGGCTGGTTTCTTAGAAGTATAGTTTCATGTCCTTTTTTAGGCCTACAATCAGTGATATACTATTTCAAATCTTTTTATTGTTTCAATATCCATAAGATAAAATTATTGGCAAATTCTGTGTGGAGATTTTTCTAAAAATTGCTTCAGCACTTCTGATGTTCTTTATTTACTCTTATTATTATTATTATTATTATTATTATTATTATTATTATTATTATTATTATTATTATTATTATTATTATTATTATTATTATTATTATTATTATTATTATTATTGAAAATGTAAAATACCATCATTAAGTCCATTATTTCCGAACATTTGGGGAGACATTCTAATTTTTCCCTTATAAACGCCGCATTTAAACAAGATTAAAAAATCCAAGGATGGATGCATAAAATATTCTAAACATAAGCATTCAATAAATATGCCAATATAGGATTTAAAATGATCGTAATGTTTTCAAGGATAACAGACCTACAATAGTACGAAGGTCGGTACTTCTAAATTCTTGAAAGTTGATGAACTCTATATATATATATATATATATATACATATATATATATACATATATATATATCTATATTATATATATATATATATATATATGTGTGTGTGTGTGTGTGTATATGTGTTTGTTTGTTTGTGCGTATATATATATATACATATATATATATATATATATATTTATATATATACACATATATATATATATATATGTATGTATGTATGTATATATATATATATATATACATACATACATATATATATATATATATATATTTATATATATACACACATATATATATATATATATATGTATGTATATATATATATATATATATCACCAAAACCGGTGCTTAAAATTTTCTTTAAACTTTCAATTAAAAGTCATCATAGATCATAATTGCGCCTAAGTTCTTTAAGAATTATAATTTCTTTTTACAATAAGAGACATACATTTGTCTAGGGATTTCAAACGTGGATCCAACAATTAATAAAAAAAGGGGATGGATAAGTCGGAAAACTTACCCAAATCAACTGGGGGTTAGGGGGCTTTGTACACCCCCAAGGAAGCTGAATCCACTTTAAGCCATTTTAGAGTTATTTTTCATGTTTTTGAAACAATTTTCTCCTTATAATTCAATATCATGAAATGTAAAAATATGCATTATGCATTAACCGCATCTCGATGAAATATATAAAACATTTCAATAGTAATCTCTAGAATTACTTGTAGTACATGATATACATTCTCGGAAAACCTCATCAGCAGTTTACCTCTGAGATGTATGTGTAATTATTGGAACGCCTTCATCCTTCCGTTCTACTATCAATTATGAATTCACGATTCGTCGAATTGTAATTAAATTAATTCTCTATTTATTCCAACTTGATCCATATCAGAAACACAATCTCTTTATCTCCCGCTCACACGGTGCATGTTTACCATTAGTAGGTGTGTATGAGCGTGTGTGTATTAGAGAGAGAGAGAGAGAGAGAGAGAGAGAGAGAGAGAGAGAGAGAAATGAGTTCAATCTTTCACATCTTTATTATTGAACGGATATTGATGATTTAGTTTTAGTTTTGTCATAGTTTGAAGGTTTTCGTAAAATCTAAGCTTTGTTTCATGAAACCATCTTAATTTCTCAGAAGAAAAGCTTTGTTTTTATTATTTTAAAAATTTCCTTCTTTCCGTTTTCATCTTTCTTAATTCTATTGATTCAAGTTTTTTTTTTTTTTTTTTTTTTTTTTTTTTTTTTTTTTTTTTTTTTTTTTTCTAATAGAAACAACAAAGATCTCCATACTAGTTACCCCTCAAATTAAAACCTCTGCTTTGTTTAAAACATTTAGTTGAGTACAGATATGGTTTAACCCTAAAGAAATTACAAGAAAAGTCAACCAATATGTAAGTACTACAAAGCTGTGAAATCCAAGATGCACGCCAATATATATAAACTTGTAATTAATTTCCTTAGTATTCACTCCACAATAATAGATAAGATTTCTACACCTAGGTCTAAGAATGCAATGGATACAGCCAATTTTTCTTTTAACCATCATATAATGAAAAACAAGATGGTATCCAATAATGACCACTGATATGCAGATATATACTAAATCAGCCATATAATAGCAAATATCAATATTACAAAACATACAGTAAGTTAACAATAAATCACTTATAAAACTAGTGTGTTTGGTTGCTACCAGAGTCTTAAAAGTTTAAACTTATTAGAATGATAATCTTACTATCTATCAAGTGCATACATGTTTCATTAGCAGTGTTAATACACAGACTCTAATTGATACTTCTCATCTTCTCTTCCCTGAATTTGAACTGATTATATGGATTATCACTATTTTCTAACTGGTATTGTCCAAAGACAGATGTACATGGTAATCCATATACCCTACAACTACACCGCGATGCTCGGCAGTGTACCAACCGTGTGTCACACGATCGTACATAGTAACGACATTTCATTTTTTGTATATATTATGCTTGTATCTTCGCTCTCCCCCTCGCATTGATAAGGACCTGAAATAACATGTCTGTTTTTCTCACCGTTGACTGTTAATCGGTGCGTTGTCGGTTGAACATGAAATTGCCTGTTATGTTTTTTATGCCCTTTCTACCTGGAGTTTATGTATATATAAACGAATGTTCTGTAATAAAGTTACTTAGTTGTTTGCCTCCTGCCTTTGAGTCACAACCTTCTCTCGGCTCGTCACAGCAGGTAGATTTGCAGTTACAATGTATTATCTTTAACAAATTGTCTGGAGCTGCATTCCTATCTAACATTACTGGTGTTAACTTAGTGTCCTCTATCATCCAACCCCAGTTCAACACATCCATGTCACTCTCTTTCCCAATCCACACCATTATCTGGTAATATATAGATATATATATATATATACATATATATATATATATATATATATCATCATTTCCTCCTACGCCAATTGACGAAAAGGGCCTTGGCTAGATTCCGCCAGCCGTCTCTATCTTGATGTTTTAATTCAATACTTCTCCATTCATCATCTCCTACTTCGCGCTTCATATTCATCAGCCATGTAGGCCTGGGTCTTCCATTTATTCTAGAGCCTTGAGGAGCCCAGCTGAATGTTTGGTAAACTTATCTCTCCTGGGGAGTGTGAAAAGCATGGCCAAACTATCCTCATCTACCCGTCATCATGATCTCATACACATATGGTAATCGAGTAATCTCTCTTATAGTTTCATTTCTAATCCTGTCATGCCATTTAACTCCCAATATTCTTCTGAGGGCTTTGTTCTCAAAGCAACTAAATATATTGGAGATTGTTTCATTGTTATACCATGACTCATGTCCATAGAGTAACACCGATCTCACTAAACTGATATATAGTCTGATTTTTATATGTAATTTCAGGTGATTTAATTTCCAAGTTTTACTTAGCCTAGCCATTGTCTGATTTGCTTTTTTCATTCTTTCACTAAACCGTAATTCTAAAGATCCGGAATTGAAGATCATAGTTCCTAAATACTTAAATGGTTCCTCTATACCTAGATAATTCTGCCTCATTAATCTTTTCTCCTTCCAATGATATTTCATCTTCCAATGCATACTCCGTTCTCATCATCTCTGTGTTTCTCCTATTTATCTACAGCTAAACCTCGTGTGATATTTCATGTATTCTGGTAAACCAGCATTGCAAGCCCTGTGGTGTTCTGCTAACAAGGAGAGCATCATCAGCATACTCTAGGTCTGCTAAATTCATATATACATATATATATATATATATATATGTAGATCTTTATATACACACACACACACACACACACACATATATATATATATATATATATATCACTAACGGGCTCGTGATTTTAATCAATGTAAATATCAACCACAATAGCATTTAATGCCGAATTCTACCGTGGGAATATATATCCACTGTAATTCATATATGGTAATAGCCCAGCCAGAAGCTATTACCATAAATGAATTCCAGTGGATATATATTTCCAATGTAGAATTCGGTATTAAATCCCATTGAGGTATATATGTATGTATGTATATATATATAAATATATATATATATATATATATATATATATATATTTATATACACACTTTTGTATTTATATTTTGAAAACAAATCACCCAATTCAACAAAACAACATTTGAAGTTGTAGTCCAGATCTTTGGCCGCCGAAATATATTCTTGAATTGTTGATGGTTTGGCATTGCATTTCAAGAAACTTTCTCTCTCTCTCTCTCTCTCTCTCTCTCTCTCTCTCTCTCTCTCTCTCTCATTACATTTTTATTCAAAACTTGTTAAATCTGCACTGAAATTCTGCAATTCACTAAACTAAATAAGTGTAACAGTTTTATAGAATAATTGACATTTATTATCAGAAAATTAATTTAATTAACATCATGTAGTCTATATGTAGAAAAACATATTCTACGAACATCCTAATTATTTTTACTTTAAAGAATTAATATTTAGCAATTGATATGTGACTTTCCTCGATATTAACATAAAAGGACTACTAATCAATTTATGATTATTGAAATAATGGTAATCTAGAATGGTCACGACTGTCTAGAAATCTGTTGATGTTTAGTAGCAGGTCTCATTTTAGCAGTCGTCTAGAGAAGATCTCTTTAAATCAGTGAATACGAGTGAAATGTTCCTAAGACATTCTGTCCTTTTCATGAAATATAAAAGCGAACGGTAAAACTTCAAAAGTTCAAACTTGCAGAAAACGTTTTTATTTTAGGACAATTCTCTTTTTATGATAAATACATTATTACGACTGGCGAATGACATAAACTCCTGAGCTGCAAACTCACCTGTTTATTTTTACATAAATCTCTTATACTTGAAAATTAATACCGGAGCCCTGAGAAAATTATGCAACACCCAGACAGCAATATATAAAGACACTGAATATCCAAAGGTCTCTGACGAACACTCAAAACAAAACTGGGTGATTATTTTACTTGAATAAATAAAAAACAACCTCTTACTTCGGCTCTTAGTCAGGGATACGAGCAAGCACTATTAAGAAATATTGGTGATTGAAGTAATACACAATTTACCAAAATAAATATATTCTCTAAAAAGGTACAATAATGCAAAAGGAATCAACACCAAAATTAAATTACTCGAAATATTACATTTGAACAAACCATATACTATGACAAAAGAAAGATTCTTTGAAAAAATTATACGATATTTGGCCGCACAAGAAATTAATTTATGGAATTATTTAATTTTGATACTAAATGAAAATAGTTAACACTCTAATGATTAAACAATAAATGGAATTTACATAAATGTAACTGTTAAACTTACGTCTTTTTGGATCACACGAGGTTTCTGAATAGGTAAGCCAAAATAAATACACTTCACTATTTTAACCTAAATCTCACAGGACCAGTTACAAAAATTTCAATGACACAGGACTTATATTAATACACTACACTTGATTTGCCATTTGAGAAATTCCACGAAAGTTTGAACAACAATATACACAATATATATTGGATCAAAACCTATTTACTTTTGCAAGAGCATGCACTTGAGAGGAGAGAGGGCAGATGAACTGTGGCTCTTTCAATTAGATAGGCTGGGTCTCTTCTGCTATTTATGCATTCATGGCAGCTAAATATATGGACTTACTTATTCCAGAACCTTTCAAGTCAGAGGGTTTGCTTATGGCGCCAAAGTTGCCAACTAAGTAAATCGAAAAGGGGAACTAACCTTGCTTTCAAGGCCACCCGCTCTCAGCTAACTCCGCCCACCTACTCCCTGAAACATTAAAAAAGGAGTAAATCTATTTCGAGAAATTTCATGCACATTCTAACCTCATGAAAACATAAATATGATACAATACCTCTTGTCCATTCCTCGTATGTGTCATACAGCATACCTAAACGAGTTTTAATAAGGCTTCGTAAGATAATACTTCAAAGCAAATGTTTATTCTGAAAAATACAATTAAATGAAGGACGAAAGTCTTATGTAATTCACATACCTTTACTTAAACCTACATGAGTGAGACCCATCTTAC
>NC_090754.1:28245367-28260367 GCF_036898095.1 Palaemon carinicauda | reverse complement strand
TATGGTAATTGCTTGGACCTAAAATACATTGTTATAAAAAACAAGTTGGGTCCTCGAGTTTGGACATTTCATCATGCCTTGGCTTCTTTAATAATTAAGATTGAATAGCTCATCCCGAATGCTTTATATTTTTGTAAACTAATTATAAAATTTCGAGAAGATTGGAATGGCTTTTCAAATTACCATTTGCTTTTGAATTGGTCATAATTGTATAAAGAATTGGGGCCTGTGGTTTTCTTGAATTGAAATCTCGTTAACATAATTGGTAGGTGCATACATTTTTGTTTGAATACCAAATCACGGTCAAAAAATCTATTAATTATGTTTGTAAATATGTTTATTTGAAGAAACAGATGGCTCATCATATTTTGAAAAATGAAAATAAATAATATTTACCATCAAAAAAAAAAAAAAAAAAAAATCTCTTCAGCTACAACCTAGGATCTGAAATTGTAGGCTACCCTTAAATCTGTACTCTTTGTTATGGAATTAGCAGTTCTTCCTTTACTTAGCCCTATGGCTCTGTAACTAACTATCCTTTATGGCTGATGTGTTTAACAACAAGCAGACTTATGAGAGACTTGATCTTCCTCATTTCTGTTTTCCAAAGGTTAAACTAACTAGTTTAGTTTTCCAGTCTCGTGAAAATACAAACTTTTCAGGACCTTGATGCTTAGGGATGAGTAGACCTTAATGGTATTTTTATTTTGTTTCTATAAAGAGAGCTGATTTTCCATCTGCGGTAGTGTTAGCCTTGATAACTACCGCCCAATTATCTTGATTCCCATATTATATACATTTTTTTTAAAGACTTTTGGAAGAACGTCTAGATAGATATGTTGAAGGTACTGATTTTTTCTCTAGTTTGCAGTTCGACTTTTGCAGTGGCCTTGGAGCATGTGATGCACTTCTTACAAATTCCAATGCTGTAAAGAAATCCCTTGATTGTGGCCAGAATGTTCCTATGGTGTGCTTTGATTTTAGTTCATTATTTGCCTTTATTAATTATGAGGCCCTTGTTTTCGAATTTAAACAAATAGGAGTAGGGGGTCTTTTTTTTTAGCATCATTACTGAATTTTTAGGTATCATTATTACTAAGAATAGTTCCTGATGGGTTCAACAGAGACTATAGTATTGGTTTATCTAATGTTCCATAGGGAAGTGTTCTCAGTCCATTACTTTTCATAATACATATGAATGATATGTGGTTTTGCCTAGAAAACATTATTGTTGCATATGTAGATGATGCTACTCTCTTTACATCAGTCCCAATTCCCAAATGTAGTATAATCCATTACTAGAGATTTAGATAAAATGATTCTATGGTGCAAATTATGGATGAAGTTGAACCCTGAAGAAGCTGGAAGTACGATCATAAGAAGTAGGTTGGCCAGGGCACCAGCCACCCATTGAGATACTACCACTAGAGAGTTATGGGGTCCATTGACTGGCCAGACAGTACTACAATGGATCTTTATCTATGGTTACGGTTCATTTTCCCTTTGCTTACACATAAAACGAATAGTCTGGCATATTCTTTACAGATTCTCCTCTCTCCTCATAAACCTGACAACACTGAGATTACCAAACAATTCTTTTTCTCTCAAGGGCTTAACTACTGCAATGTAATTGCTCAGTGGCTACTTTCCTCTTGACAAGGGTAGAAGAGACTCTTTAGTTATGGTAAGCAGCTCTTCTAGGAGAAGGACACTCCAAAATCAAACCAGTGTTCTCTAGTCTTGGGTAGTGCCATAGCCTCTGTACCATGGTCTTCCACTGTCTTGGGTTAGAGTTCTCTTACCTGAGGGTACACTCGGGCATGCTGTTCTATCTAATTTCACTCTTAATTTTAATGTTGTTGATGTTCTTGAAATATTTTATTTTTCCTTTTTTCCTTTCCTCACTAAGCTATTTTCCCTGTTGGGGCCCCTGGGCTTATAGCATCCTGTTTTTCCAACTAGGGTTGAAGGTTGGCAAGTAATAATAATTATAATAATAATAATAATAATAATAATAATAATAATAATAATAATAATAATAATAGGTCAAGGACAGTTGCTCCTTAACTTAACATCCAGATAATTTTATTAATAATGTCTCATTAACTGTATATGACTCATCTAAAATTCTAGGTGTGATTGTTAATTGCAAATATACTACTGAGAAACGCATGCAGTATGTTTATTCTTTAGATGCATATGAAAAATGGCATTAGGAAAGCGGTTTTTAAGATTGTTGGTCATTGTATCCTATGGAAATATTTCAAATCTTTCAATCTGTTGTGATTGGAATATTGTTCTCTCATCTGGTATTTATATACTGACTTTCATTTTGACTTGTTTCTCAGAAACTTATAGTCTATCATATTCCCTATCCTTGGAAACGACATTTAAATAGTTCTTTTTGCATGTTGCATAACATTTTTCATAATACTGATCATCCTTCGCATTCAGATCTTCCCACACTGTACTATCCAGTGCGCAGTACTACTCATGCATTTATTTATAACAGTCTGTCCTTCTCCACTATAAGTCTCGTGACTATCTAGCATGCTAGAAGTCTTATTCCAGCTGTGAACAGACTGCAGAGTGATCTTTCTAATCTCGTAGGTAATCCGTGGAAACAGATTCAACAGACTAAAACTTGCTGCAAATGTTTTATAGACTCCTTTTATAGTTTATATAGGACTTACATATCAAACTTTATTTCTGATAATTATATATTTTATTATGCTCGGTTTTCATTCCTAGTTTATTCGTTAATTCCCTTTTCCTTTCTGCACTGTGCTTTCACTAATTATTTTAACACAAGAGAAGGGATAAATTTATTTCCCTTGTGTTGACCACAATATCTTAAGAAAAAAATACGCTCAACTTCTTTATAGAATTATGACTAATTCAAATACAAAAGATCACTCAAAATGCCATTACAAACTTCTTGAGATTTTATGAATATTATCCATAAGTATGACACATCACGGTCAGATTGCTCAGACTTGATTATTAACGAAACCAAGACATAAACAGACATCCTAACTGTAGAGCTAAGATTACTTATTATGACACCAAGGAAGTCAGTGTATGCTAGGTCTAAGCATTTCAAGACATGCGTGTAGTTTCCCTTATGTCATCACAGCCTGACTCACAGGCAAAGCCCAAATCTCTTAATCCATGGCGTTCTGTAGGAGAAAGAAAATGTAACCACTTCCTAAGCTTAGCGTTAAAACTACAAACAAGCACAACAGAGGCCTTTCGATCATCTTGTATCATAGCTTTAATGGTAAGAAGACAATTAAAGATAAGGTCATTCATGTCTGAATTAGGAAAGATTGAACGCAAATAAATGTTTTTATTTCCACCACAAACTTTTAGGACCTGAATCTCATGACTCAGCAGGATTTATGAGAAGCAGAATACTCAGCTCTAATATACATTGCCATTCCGCTCACCCTAGGATTGACATCTTAAAGCCATGGATAAGGAGCTTAGATGAGTGTCTCATATGAGACACTAAACTTTCTGATCATAATAGAAGAGGCAACTATAAGGTTTCTAATATTGCTATGCAGTCTACAAATATTGTAGTACATTAGTTGACACTAGTGATATCTAGGACGCAGTGGATCCGGATTTTGCTCAATATCTCCAGACAGTAAAAATTCATCATTATCATCATCAGCATCATCTCCTACTACGCCTATTAATGAAAAGGGCATCGCTTAGATTTCGCCAGTCGTCTCTGTCTTGAGCTTTTAATTCAATACCTCTCTACTCATCATTTCCCACTTCACGTTTGATAGTTCTCAGCCATGTAGGCCTGGATCTTCCAATTCATCCAGTGCCTTGTGGAGCCAAATTAAACGTTTGGTGAACTAATCTCTCCTGGGGAGTGCGAAGAGCATGCCCAAACCATCTCCATCTACCGCTCACCATGATCTCATACACATATGGCAATTAAGTAATCTCTCTTATAGTTTCATTTCTAATCCTATCTTGCCAATTTTCTTCTGAGGGCTTTATTCTCAAATCTTCTCAATCTGTTGGAGATTGTTTCATTGTCATACCACGACTCATGTCCATACAGTAACACAGATTTCACTAAACTGATATATAGCCTGATTTTTATATATAGTTTCAGGCAATTTGATTTCAAAATTTTACTAAACCTAACCATTGTCTAATTTGCTATTTTCAATCTTTCACTAAACTCAAATTTTAATGACCTGTATTGGAGATCATAGTTCCCAAAATACTTGTATCATTTTACCTCATTTAATCTTTTTTCCTTTCAATGATATTTAATCTTCCATTGCATATTCCGTTCTCATCACCTGCCTTTCCTCTATTTATCTTTAGCTCAACCTCGTGTGATATTTCATGCATTCTGGTAAGGGAGCATTGCAAATCCTGTGGTTTTTTGCTAATAAGGACAGCATTATCAGCATACTCTAGGTCTGCTAATTTCCTATTAACAATCTAGTCCAATCCTTCTCCACCATCTCCAACTGTACTATGCATTACAAAATCCATGAGGAGGATAAACAACATAGGTGACAACACATTCCCTTGGAGTACTCCGCTGTTCACTGGACAATCATTTGACAGGGCTCCACTAACATTAACTTCGCACTTGCTATGCTCATGAACAGGCTTGATTAAAGGAGGAGTTCCATACTAACGTAGGACTCTTCACAAAATTAGCCAAAACACACTATCAAAGGCATTTTCGTAGTCCATAAATGTCATTAAAAGTGGATTTCTATATTCTACGCATTATTGTACATGTCTCAAAATAAAAATTTGGTCAGTACAACGTCTACCTTATCTAAATCCTGCTTGTTTATCTCTCAGCTTTTCATCAACCATTCTCTCTAGTCTCTTAAGAATAAGCATGCTAAAGATTTTCATGACAACTGACATAAACATGATGCCTATGTAATTACTGAAACCAGTCCGGTCTCCCTTTTTCGCGCTTTCACCAACACTCGTAACGCCCATTCATCAGGTTTTCCCTCTTCACCCCACATTCTACAAAATAACCTTGTAAGTATTCTGGGAGTTACTTCATTTCCAGCCAGCATCATCTCAGCAGTTATTCCATCATAACCAGGGGCTTTCAATCTCCTGAGTTTTTTTAAAAGCAATTTAAAAACCTGAAAACAAAATTAACAATTACAACTTATAGACAAAATATCACATAATTTATTCAATATGCCTGAGCTGACATACCATGCAAGGCCAATTACCCTCCAGGATACCTGCTTCAACTGAAAGCCAGAAATGTAGATAAAGAAACAGATAAGAAAAACGCAGCATCTTGATAACCCTCGAGGCATCCATGCTCCTTCTATTAAGCCTGCCCACCTCAACATTAAAAAAGAAAAAAAATAAGAGGATGACAAAAACGATAGAAAAGTGGGCCTGAGTGTACCCTCAAGCAAGAGAGCTCTACCCTAAGAGAGTGGAAGGTCATGGTACAGAGGTTATGGCACTACCCATGACTGAAGGACAATGATTTGATGTTGGCGTTTTCTTCTCCTATAAGAGCTGATTACCATAGCTGAAAAGTCTCTTCTATCCTGATTAATTGGAAAGTAGCCAGTGACCAATTATAGTGCAGAAGTTAGCCCCTTCAGCGAAAAAGAATTCTTCTGTTATCTTAGTGTTGGTAAGTGTATAAGGAAATATGAGACCGTGTAAATAATAAGCCAGACTATTCGGTGTTTGTGTAGGCAAAGAAAATATTAACCATAACCTGAGAAGGATCAAATGTGGTGCTATCTGGTCAGCAAAAAGACCCAACAACTCTAAGGGTAGTATCTCCACAGGTAGCTGGTGCCTTGGCCCTCCGACTATCTATTTGGGATTGATTGAACGAAAGATATTCAATGTCGAGAGGGGGGCATCAAAACAAATATTTTTTGGTGGCTCAGTCAAAGACTTCATTCCCGATATTAATCAATTTTTGTTTCGAGGATGGAATTCAATCTTCTGGAAAAGAGTCAATCTGGCTTTCCAATATGGAAACTGGAAAATCATCAAAGAGCTTCAATAGAGAAGAGGAAATTAAAGCATAAGCATGCAATACTCATATCACTCTCGCTCTTTCTTCATATATGTTTTCACATATTTATAAATACCTATACAGTATATATATATATATATATATATATATATATATATATATATATATATATATATATAAATATATATATATATATATATATATATATATATATATATATATATATATATACATATATACTGTATATATATATATATATATATATATATATATATATATATATATATATATATATATATATAAATATATATATATATATATATATATATATATATATATATATAAAGTATATACAGGTATATATATATGTATATATATATATATATATATATATATATATATATATATATATATATATATATATATATACATACACACACACACACACATATATATATATATATATATATATATATATATATATATATATATATATATATAGATTTTCTTTGACCTCTATTTGGAGGCACCCTACTTTCATCATTAGAGTCTCATTGACCCCTATTTTGAGGTGACTAATCTCTATCATTAGAGACTCTTTGACCTCTATTTGGAAGTGCCATACTTCCAGCATTAGAGTGTCTTTTCCTCTATTTTGAGGTGACTAATCTCTAGCATTAGAGGTTCTTTGACCTCTGTTTCTAGGTGCCATACTTCTATCATTAGAGGTTCTTTGACCTCTATTTTCAGGTGCATCAACTCGAGCAATAGAGGCATTTTGGCCTCCATGTGAAAGTGCCATACTTCCAGCATTAGATGCTCGTTTACCTCTATTTCGATGTGCCTTACCTCTAGCATTAAAGGTCATTTGACCTCTATTTCTAGATGCCCTACTTTTATTATTAGAGGTTTTTTTACCTCTATTTTCACGAGCATTAGAGGCTTTTTTTTACCATTACTTGGGTGCCATACTTTCAACATTAGAGGCTCTTTGGCCTATTTTGAGGCGCTATAATGGTAGCCTTAGAAGATCTTTGACCTCTATTTCCAGATCCCTTACCTCTAGCATTAGAGGGTGTTTGACTTCTATTGAGGCTCTTTGACCTTTTTTTCTAGGTGCCATACATTTAGTATTAGAGATTCTATGGCCTCTATTTCAAAGTGCCTTATATTAACCTTCAGAGGCTCTTTGACTTCTATTTTGAGGTGCCATACTTCCAACATTGGAGGTTCTTTGACCCTTTATTTTGAGAGGCCATATTCTGGCATTAGAGGTTCTTTGACTACTATTTTGAGGTGCCATACTTCCAGCATTGGAGGTTCTTTGACCCTTTATTTTGAGAGGCCATATTCTGGCATTAGAGGTTCTTTGACTACTATTTTGAGGTGCCATACTTCCACCATTAGAGGTTCTTTGACCTCTATTTTGAGAGGCCATATTCTGGCATTAGAGGTTCTTTAACTACTATTTTGAGGTGCCATACATCCAGCATTACACGTTCGTTGACCTCTGTTTTGAGGTGCTATAATCTGGCATTAGAGGTTCTTTGACTGATATTTTAACGCGCTTTTCATCTAGCATTCGAGGTTCTTTGACATCTATTTGGAGATGCCTAATCTCTGGCCTTAGAGGCTCTTTGACCTTTATTTTGAGGTGCCATACTTCCAACATTAGAGGTTCCTTGACCTATATTTCAAGATGATTTATTTTGTAGCGTTTGAGGCTATTTCACCTCTTCATTTATAGGCTCTATTTCACTGTGCTCTCCTGTCTCTTCTAGTTTTCAATTTTTTTTTTTTGCCTTGGGTCACCAGTTTCCTTCGAGATTTCAGGAGAGATTTAAGTGTTTTGTGTTCTTAGTTCGTCTGATTCCTCAGAGAAATCGATTACATTCATGTATTTTTCCATCAGGCGCTGGGTAAAAACATGAATGCCATCGATTTCTCATCAAACACCATCATGCCAAGGTAATTGACAAGCAGCGTCCGGATATCTCAATTTTTCAATGGAGAATTTTAGGGCGATCCGGTTGATATATCATCATCATCTCCTCCCATGCTTATTGACACAAAGGGCCTCAGAGTATTCATTGGCTAAATCTATCAAAGGATAGCCAGTTCTTTGTGATGCGCAGGTGACCCCTGCCGGACCATTCTAATTCTATTAAGATTATCTACCAGCCTTCAGGAGTAAAAGCAGAAAAGACATTTTGTCTATCGCCTTAAAGCCAATCCGTCACCGTGCTGCCAATAACTTCATCGAGATTTAGGGGGGCATTTCCTCCACACCCAAAGTTCTCGTTACTTCATCAAGTTGTTCATCCGCCTTTATAAACTTTGGCAAATATGGAGTGCAAAGATATACCGCCTATATATATATATATATATATATATATATATATATATATATATATATATATATATATAAATATATATATATATATATATATATATATATATATATATATGTATGTATATATGTGTATATATATGCATATATCTATATATATATACATATATATATATATATATATATATATATATATACATATATATATATCATATACATATATATACATGTATATATATATATATATATATATATATATACATATATATATACTGTATATATATACATATATATATATATACATACATATATATAGATATATATATATATATATATATATATATATATATATATATATATATATATATATATACTGTATACATATATATATATATATATATATATATATATATATATATGTGTGTGTGTTTGTGTGTATGTGTGTGTGTATTTATATCATTCGCCATGGTTAGTCCACTACAGAACAATTGCGTCAGACTTGTCCGTTCACTTGCGTCAGTTTATAAATTTTCTATGCCAGTTTATACCTTAAAATTTTGTAAGTTCGGCAATTCATCGTCTCCTCTTTCTTCCCTGCTTTTTTTTTTTTTTTTTTTTTTTTTGTGAATCTCTAGGGGACCATTCTGTTAGTCTTAATAACCATCTGTTATATGCCATTCTCATTATATCCTACCCATGTTCATTTCATTTTCTTGCATGTTGATAAAATATCCTCTTCTTTAGTTTGCTCTCGTATCCCTGTTGCTCTTTTTCTGTCGCTTAGTATTAGTCCTATCATTATTGTATCCATAGCTATTTGAGGTGTAACCAGCTTATGTTCTAAGGCCTTAGTAAGGGTTCAAGTTTCTGATGCATAAGTTAATACGGGTAGGACTATCTGATTATATACCTTTCTTTTTAGATAAAATGGCATTTTATACATATATATATATATATATATATATATATATATATATATATATATATATATATAAATATATATATATATATACATATATATATAAATATATATATATGTATATATATATATATATATATATATATATATATATAGATATGTATATATAGATATATATATGAATATATATATATATATATATATATATATATATATATCAATTTAAAAAGAAGAAAGACAGAGATGATGAGAACAGAGTATGCAAAGGAAGAGGAAATATCATCAGAGGGAGAAAGGATTAATGAGGTAGAATCATTTGAGTAATTAGGAAATATGATCTCCAATAAAGGGTCTTTAGAATTAGAGTTTAGTGAAAGATTAAACAAAAAGCAAATCAGACAATAGCCAAGTTTAATGAAATCTGGAAATCAAAATTACAAAAACCATAAAGATCACATAACTATTAATAGAGAGAGGAGTACTCTGAGAAATGTAAGAAGCTACAGGGGAGCAGATATTGGTAGTGATCACTAGGACCTCATTGCCACACTAAAATTAAAACTGAGAGCCCCCAACAGAAATGTATATAGAATACCTACAGTAGGTTTGATACAGTCAACCTTCTGGAAGATAAGCGCAGAGAAATCTTTGCAGTTGAATGTAGGAATCGATTTACAGTTGTAGAGACTTTGAGAGACGAAGAGCAGACAATTAATGAAGAATGGTGTGATATTAATAACACATATCAGTCAATTGGTAGTGAAGTTTTGGGACATGCAGTTACAAAGAGAAAGCCGTGGATATCAAATGATACTTGAATACTATAAAAAGGAGACAAAGACAGAAATTGATTGCCGAGAGTTTTCGAGGAATTAATGAATATTACAAGGTAGAGCAAGCTAAACATTCCAGTATCGATAGTGAGGTCAAAAGAAAAGCCCGGAATGGCTGGAGAGAATATTTAGAGAGGAAAGCAGATGAGGCTGACAAAGCTATGAATTCAGGGAGTGGATATGGTGTAAGAATTGCTCATAGGATTATTCATGAAATCTCTACTGGGGCAAAGAGGGAGAAGCATATACCCATCAAAAAGAGAGATGGGTCTATTATAACAACAGAAGATGAAGAAAAACAACGTTGGATGAAACGTTTTAGTGAGGTTATGCATAGGAGATGCGAAGGGAATAATTTGATTGATATACCTGAAGCTGATGAAGACATCATATGCCCATGAATGAATTCAGTGTGTTTGAGGTCGAAGCTAACATAAAAAAAAAAAAAAACTCAGGAGATGGAAAGCCCCGGTATGCGATGGGATAACGGCCGAGATGATACATGCTTTTCTGAAAACTGAAGACACCCCCAGAATACTTACAAGATTATTTTGTAAAATGTGGCGTAAGGAGGCAAAACCTGATCAATGGGAGTTAAGCGTGTTGGTGAAAAAAAGGAGACCTGACTGATTGCAATAATTACAGACATAACACCTACATCACTTGTTATAAAAATTTATATCATGATTATTCTAAAGAGACTGAAGAGAAAGATTAAGAAAAGCTGAGATATGAACAAGTAGGATTTCAAAAGGTAGAGGTTGTAATTAAACAAAGTTTCATTTTGAGACATGGTGTACAGCAACATGTAGAGTAGAAATCCACTTTTGATGGTATTTGTGTACTATTAAAAAGCCTTTGATTATAAGCACCGGCCATTTTTGTAGAGAGTCCTGTGTGTTAATATGGAATTCCTCTTAAATATCTGAATTTGATTAAGTCTGCTAATGGGCATAGGTAGTGAAAAGTTAATGTTAATGGAGTCTACAAAAAGATTTTTCAGTGAACAGCGGAGTAATCCAAGTGAACGCGTTGACACTTATGTTCTTTATCCTCCTCATGGATATTGTAATGCACATAACAGTCAGAAATGGTGAAGAAGGATTGGACTAGATTGGTAATAGGATATTAGTTGACCTATAATATTCTGACGATTCTTTCCTTGTTAGCAGACAACCACAGGAGTTTCAATATGCATGAAATATCGCACGAGGTTGGGCTCAAGATAAGTAGAAGAAAGACAGAGATGAGGAGAACTGAGTATGTATTGGAAGACGAAATATCATTGGAAGGAGAAAGGATTAATGAGGTAGAGTCATTTCATATTTACGAACTCTGCTCTTTTTAGAATTAGTTTAGTGAAAGATTGAAAATAAGAAAATCAGACAATGGTTAGGATAAGTAAAATTTGGAAATTATATCGCCTTAAATTACATATAAAAATAAGACTACACATCAGTTTGGTGAGATTGATGTTAATATATGGATATGAGCTATGGTATGACAATGAAACAATTTTAAATAAATTTAGTAGAATTGTGGACAAAGCCCTCAGAAGAATATTGGGAGTAAAATGGCTGGACAGATTATTCGAGTGCTATATGTAGATGAGAGAATTTGTTCACCAAACGTTTAGCTGGGTTCCACAAGGCACTAGAAGAGTTGGAAGACCCAGTCCTATATGGATGAGGACTATGAAGCGTGAAATAGGAGATGATGAATGGAGAAGTATTGAATTAAGAGCTCGAGACAGAGACGACTAGCGAAATCTCACCGAGACCCTTTGCGTCAATAAGTGTAAGAGATGATGATGATGGTGAAAATGATTCTGGCACAAGTTTGCTATAAAACAGACGTATGTGAACTTGATGTTCTTTGTTGTCTAGCCACAAGTTAATTTTTAGGAAATTACAAATTTCGCAATAATTTGGAAAGATATCAAGCAAGATTTTGTATGCCTAATGAAATTTGTGTTTAAAAATAAGACCGCTGTAAAACTAAATAAAGGAATCATTACTCTCACACCGAAAGGAGGAGACTTAGATCATATTAATAACTGGAGACCGATGACAAGGCTAAATGTAGATTTTAAAGTCATAGCTAAAATACTAACTAACAGATTTAAAAATGTATTAAATTTAATAATATCCTCTGAACAGTTCAGCTGTCTTGAAAATAGGTCAATAATCAATTTAAATGTCTTAATGAGGGAGATTATGGTTTACACCAATGAAAATAACAAAGAGGCAGCTTTGATAAACTTAGACTGATCAAAAGCTTTTGATCGTGGAGATCATGAACTCCTATTTGCAATAGTAGCGAAATTTTATTTCGGCAGTAGTTTTATCCATTTGATACAAATGTTATATGAAGATGCTGAAAGTTTTATAAGCATAAACGGCAACCTCTCTGATCCATTTTTAATTAGGAAATCTGTGAGACATAGATGTCTATTATCCATGATGTTATTTATTGTGTATCAAGAACCTTTCTACAGAATGATAAAAAGACAGCTTTCAG
Source organism: Palaemon carinicauda (assembly GCF_036898095.1). NCBI lineage: Eukaryota > Metazoa > Arthropoda > Malacostraca > Decapoda > Palaemonidae > Palaemon > Palaemon carinicauda. The sequence goes on along the minus strand of NC_090754.1, from coordinate 28,247,720 downwards.
AGTCTTCCACAAAAAAATTACCAAATCAACTGAATGTGTCTGTTTTTGGTTATACTGATGATTCTGTTATTATTTTAACTCGTGACGAAGGTCTTTTAGAATGTAAAAATGTAATCAACGAATATGAAAAAGCGTCTGGTGCCATTTTGAATAAAGGCAAGACTTCCATTTTAGGTATAGGTTGTTGGAAAAACCGAACGGTATGGCCAATTAATGGCCACCAGTTTCTTCAGGATTCATGTAAAGTATTAGGAGTTTACCATACTAATAATTATCAGAAAAGTGTTGAGTTGAACTGGTCATCTTTGGAAGACAAGATTACCAAGATGGTTGGTATTTTTCAAAATAGGAGACAGACAATATTTCAAAAGTCTATTGTAATAAATTGTAAGATTTTAGCAAAAACATGGTATATATCACATGTTTATCCAATACCAAATACATGTGGACAAAGAATTCAGAGATGTTTGTATAAATACATGTGGATTAGCAGTTATGAACCAATTGCAAGAAAGACTATGTTTTTAGATAAACTAAAAGGGGGAGTGGGAATATTTAATATTTTATGCAAATCAAAAGCCATAATGTTCCATAGATTTCTGAAAAATTTTATAAATAGATGTTCTGGTTATGAAATGCTTTATTTTTTTCTGTAAAATTCGGGCAACTTTTCTAATTGAAACCAAAATTTAATATAAAGATTGCACTATTTTTATCCCTGTATATTATAACACGATAATTAATATTCATAGAAAAGTCTATCGCTTAAAAAATTATCCAAATGTGTCAAATAAAGAGACTTATTGGTTGCTTATGAATTGTAAAGACTACAAACCCAAGATAGAGCTACTGTATCCCCTTTTCAATTGGACTTTGATTTGGAAACATGTAAACAACAAGTATATTGATAAGAACAGCAGGGAAATACTTTATAGGTATACTCATGAAATACTGAATACAAATGGCAGGTTGTACATCATGAATTTAACAAATGATAAAGAAAATAATATACTGGTTTAAGACACTTTTGAAAAATTGTTGTAAGATCAAGTCAAACAGTTTGCTTAAGATTTTGAAATTAGACTTTGAAACTGTGTCAGATAAGGGTGAAAATACTGCAATGGTTTTGATATCGGATTTTTTTAGCAGGAGTGTGTTATGTTTGATCTATAAGACTGTTATCGAATGACCCAAATTTACTTATATTCATAAGAAATAGAATGTTAAAAACAAAAACTTTAATAAGAAATACTTAAAAAAAAATGAATTAAATAAGATATTTACAAAAGGGTACATTTATGATAATTACTTAAATATGTAACATAATTATAAGTTAAGAACGTTTGTACAATAGAATTTATTGCATATATATTTATTAATTGATTTAATTTGTATTGAGTTGATTTATAACTTTGTCAAACAATGTAGTTCATATATGTATTTTGTAAAGAATAATTACGTATATAATGTAAATTGCTAAGATGTAATTGTATTTTTATAATTAAAGAAGAAAAAAAAATCGCAATAAATGTCTCAGAAATATTCTTCAGCAAACAATCGTTAGTACAATTATATGTGGGGACAGCGGGGTGCCAGATAGTTCCAAAATGTACTGAAATCGGTGAGGCAATCAAATAATTATAGTTATTTGATCTAACTTTCAATTAACTTTTCATATAATCAAAAGACAATTAGTATTTTTCACTGACATGTATTGTTAGTAAAAACTACGTAGAATAACAATATTGCTACCTCCCGAAAGGCATAATAATGCAGACTTCTCCAGCTCCCCTTCGTAAAGAGTTTTACCTTACCGCCAATAGATGGCATCAGAGGCACCTTTTCGCAACTTATGTAGTCCTTATTTGACGACCACGTGTGTCGGAAAAGTGTGTTAGTAAGGTAGAGGCTAGAGCATTGGTAGTTGGTAAATTGTCCAACGATCGTTTACTTATCAGGAATGAATATTTTTATAAGAAAATTGTGTAAATTCTTCATATGCTATCGGAAGCAACCTGAGTTTACTTATCATAAAAGTGTTTAGTATTTGATTTATTCACCAGAACACATGGATGGTGAGTCATATTCCTGCACAAGTGATCAGGGTAACAGTCATCAGCATAGTTAAGGGTGGTGGGATGAGTTTGAAACAGCGCTGCCAAATGGATTTTCCTTGAATAGAAAATATTATTCATTGTAGATCCAGATCATTTAAGGGGAAATAGTCATATGCCTTAAGGTGCAATACTATAGTGTAGTTTGATATTCTTATATCAGCGTAGTCAACATAGAGAAATCGAATAATGAAACAGAAAATGGTCACATTTCTGTGTCTTCACCAACACCTGACTGT
>NC_090754.1:28210367-28240367 GCF_036898095.1 Palaemon carinicauda | reverse complement strand
CACGACCAACTGTAAAAATCCGTTTCTTTTTCTTTCTTTTTATAAAAATATCTCAACTCTGGAAACCATCTTGTGACTCCGTCCACTTTACAGTTTTCCTCAGCATTTCTATTTTCGAATATGTTTCGTATTACTGCCTGACATGTTGGGATATCGTGTAGGGAAGGGAGTGGTCACGTGAGTCTTAGGGAAAGTTATTCTGGTTAGAATGACTAAACTGAAGATCTGTGAAACTGAAGAAAAGTCAGTTCGATTATGATACCAACATTATAAGAAGGCTTGTAATAGAAATAAAGATCTGGCCTTCATGTGTATGTTCGTGCGCTTGTGTGAATTTCTTTATCAAGGTTATAGTCTTCGTATTATTGCACTATTAACAATCATTCTTTATTTATGAAGTTTACAAAATTATTCTAAGAGACTGGGTGATATACAATTCTGTACTGCCAGAAAAAGGAGGCCAAAAATAAGCTGTATTAACGCTGCCTCTGAAATGTACATATTAGTCCCCAATTCCAGTTCCCTTGGAGCAGTGTCACTCTTGAAAGAATTTTTACTGTTTTACTTCAACCATATTGATCAGCCAATACTCACGGACACTATCATTTGTGGTTGGAGACTACACAAAACAACGATCAATAGTGGGAAATACAGGATAAAAAAATACAACTTAAAAGGGATATTGATTTAACAACAGGCGTGTGACAATATATCTAAGCATTCATTGAGTGCAATATTTTTTTTTAGAGAGAGAGAGAGAGAGAGAGAGAGAGAGAGAGAGAGAGAGAGAGAGAGAGAGAGATGCGGGGAATACAGACAGACAGACGTAGAGAAGGGCTTGTGATGTTTTGGTTCTAAATGTGTGTTTACCTTTTCGTAGATAAAAGGAGATTTATTGTTTCCACCGAAGACTGGGTTTCATCTGTAAAAAAACGGTGAACGTTTACAATGGGGAAAACCAGACTCTGACTGGAGGGGACGAAAAATATAAGTTTTGAGTCGAATATTTCAAAGTTCAAATCCGTTTCTTCTTCTTTCCTTAACAGAAGGGCTAAATGTTAAAAACTACACTTCTAAACAAGACGTCTTCAACCATAGGAAAATATTCAAAGTCAGATATCGAACTTTTTCATTCAACTTACGCCACATTGAATAATTCCTAAAGATGAAAGGTGAAATAGTAATCTTTGAAGGGAGAAAATTTAATTATTAGAATATTTCAACGTAAGATTTTTTTAAGAAAATGTTTTATTTGAATAAGCATCACCTTAATGAATTTAGCCTCGTTTAAAAAGGAGATTATGTTCAGACGCTTCTATCTTCTTTCATTTCAATAAACTTCATCTCAGCAGAATATTTCCAACTTTACTCAAAGAGGCAATCATTTCTTGATCAATATTGAAGGCCTGAGTTACCAGACACTTCCTTTCTTGGTCTACCGTTATGCAGGCGAGTAAATTTTTATCCTTTATCCGTGGATATTTCATGTATTATGTCCTATTTTCTCAACATTTCCATAAAGACTACTTTCAGAGCTTTCCGTCTCTTTTAGCTAATTCAGATCTCAGATAAACTTCAGAATTGAAGTCTATAGTTGATTCGAATGAATTTTGTCTAAAACAAACATGTGTGTAAAAGTTAATTAGCCAGATAACTTGATTAGCATTATCATCATTACTACCCAAAATATATCAATAATTGAGATATAATTACTTCTATTGTAGTTTTCAGTTGAGTTTAAAATACATAAGTAACAATAGTTTGTACTCCTTATAATGTTAATAACCTCGTGATGTATAATTAATTATATTGTCATTTTCATTGAGGTTATGAGACATCGATAACAACAATATTTACATTTTGTAATATTGATGCATCTTAATGATATTTTCTATAGTGCCATTATTACATTTATAAGACACCTGTAATGATATAAATATAATAAAATATGATGGAAGTACAGTACAGATAATCCTACACTTTGGTGAGAGGACAAAAGAATGGCTCCTTGCCCTATTCAATAAATGTACAACAACTCATTTAGAGGTTTAAAGGCTGCTCATGAATGGCAAATGCAAAGGACAGTGACATTGCCCTAACAAGTAGGACAATGCCCTATAGACTGACCATATATACATATGATCAGCGCCTATGCCCCCTCTCCACCCAAGCTAGGACCAAGGAGGGCCAGGCAATGGCTGCTGATGACTCAGCAGATACACCTATAGGCTCCCCCAAACCCCTCATCCTTAGCTCACAAGGATCATGAGGTTGTAGTGACCAAAGAAACTAACGAGTTTTACAGGGACTCGAAACCCAGTTAACCAGTCACCAGGGAGGGACATTACCAAAAGGACTCCACAACTACATTAAGCACTAAAGTATTGCTAAAACCAGGTAAAGACCCTTTGTCTCCTAAAATTCACGGACCCATTTCAATGTTATGTACCACATATAAATTATATGGACATATGATAATGGCACAAATATCTCCAAAACTCAAAGAAAAATTATCGCCCAACCAAGCAGGCTTCCGACCGGGCTGATCATGCTGCAGTCAGGTTCTGAACTCAACTCAGTCCATCAATGATGCATTTGAGAAGAAACAAATCTCTGGGACAGAATTTGTAGACTTAACAGCTGCTTACCATACTGTCAACCACCGGGCATTCCTTCTAAACGTGGCCCAAATAGTTGAATATGCCAACATAGTACAAATCATAGTCACTTCTTGTAAATCAACAAAATGAACAACAAGAAATCCAGGCGGAAGACCCAAAAGAACGGTTTCCCACAGGACTCTGTACTTGCTTCTATTCTTATTAACATTTATACAAATGACTAACCAGTTTTAAGATATACGGCGATTCATGTACGCACATGACCTATGCATTGACATGGAGTCACGATCTTTATCATCCATCTCAGTATACTATAGAAATTGACAGCTAAATGCAAACCCCAGCCAAACGCAGGCGTGTATATTCCACCTTAACAGTCTCGAAGGTAACCGGAAACCAAAGATCATATGGAAAAATGAAGAATTAGACACCCACCAATATCCAGTATTCTGGGTGTTACTCTTGACTGAACTAGCAAAAAAAAAAAAAAAAAAAAAAACTCTATCAAGATAAAGCAATCTGCTTAGTAAATTAGCGAACACCAGCTGGGGAGCAAATCCAAAAACCCTTCAGCAAACTCCTCTAGTAGTCTGCTATTCTTCTACAGAGTATTATTCACCAGTGTGGAAATGATCGTGTCATGCAAAGAAAGTGAATCTAGAGATTAATAAAGCCTGCCAAATAATTACTGGCACATTAAAGGTAACACTCTTACCATCTCTTTATAGACTAGCCAGTGTTGCCCCACTTCAAATTCGACGATATCCTATTGCCAAAAATAAAAGTGTCAAACACATGGATGTTCCAAGGAATCCACTTCATGGACATCAGGTAACAAGACGGCGATTAAAATCATGAAGAAACTTCATGGCCGTGAAGAGTCCTGAACATCTAAACAATGCAGACTACAGTTGATGAAATAGAGGGAGACTGACTGTAATTCAACCAATGTCTTATTACTTGACCCTAGCAAACATCTTAAATAAAGCAAGATCCAGTATTGGGAAAACAGGAGATACACATCAGAAGTTGGGATATGGCACCAATGCTTATTGCCCCTGTGGTGGAATCACCTCAGACCATGGAGCACATCCTCCGCTGCAGCCCTCTGGGACTTTCACGTTCTGATGTATATCTACAGGAAGCAAATGACACGAGTGGTGTGATAAGATATGAAGATATGAGGATGATGACTATGACTACATTTTTTTTGGGCTCCTAACGTCAGCTTATACAAGTGTGTTACCTCTCTGCAAGGCTCTGACATTCATACCGAGGCCTATGATGACCTTCTAGATTTCACTGAGAACAAAATCTTCAGCACGATTTTCCTCCTAAGTCTTGTCGAAGAGGAACCCATAACCCAAGCTACATCTGGTGAGTTAAAAAGACTGATTTCTATAGTTTACTAATAGCCTTTATTCACAATGATTACCAAACACAGGCGTATATATTCCACCTTAACAGTCTCGAAGCTAACCGGAAACTAAAGATCATATGGAAAAATAAAGATTTAGATACCCACCAATATCCAGTATATCTGAGTGTTACTCTTGACCGAGCTCCTAGCATTAAAGAAAAAAAAAAAAAACTATCAACATAAAGCAATCTGCTTAGTAAATTATCGAACATCAGCTGGGGAGTAAATCCAAAAACCCTTTAGCAAACTGCTCTAGTAGTCTGCTATTCTACTACAGAGTATTGTGCACCAGTGTGGAAAAGATCGTGTCATGCAAAGAAAGTGAATCTAGAGATTAATAGAGCCTTCCAAATAATTACTGGCACATTAAAGGTAACACCCTTACCATCTCTTTATAGACTAGCCAGTGTAGCACCACTTCAAATTCGACGATATCCTATTGCCAAAAATGAAAGTGTCAAACACATGCATGATCCAAGGCATCCACTTCATGGACATCAGGCAACAAGACGGCGATTAAAATCATGAAGAAACGTCATGGCCGTGGAGGGTCCTGAACATCTAAACAATGCAGACTACAGTTGATGAAATAGAGGGAGAGGGACTGTAATTCAACCAATGTCACATTACTTGACCCTAGCAAACATCTTAAATAAAGCAAGATCCAGTATGGGAAAAACAGGAGATACACATCAGAAGTTGGGATATGTCACCAATACTTATTGCCCCTGTGGTGGAATCACCTCAGACCATGGAGAATATCCTCCGCTGCAGCCCTCTGGGACTTTCACGTTCTGATGTATATCTACAGGAAGCAAATAACAGCGCCATCCATAGAATACATGAGGGGTGTGATAAGATATGAAGATATGAGGATGATGACTTTGACTACATTTTTTTTGGCTCCTAACGTCAGCTTATACAAGTGTGTTACCTCTCTGCAAGGCTCTGACATTCATACCGAGGCCTATGATGACCTTTTAGATTTCACTGAGGACAAAATCTTCAGCACGATTTTCCTCCTAAGTCTTGTCGAAGAGGAACCTATAACCCAAACTACATTTTGTGAGTTAAAAGGGCTGATTTCTATAGTTTACTAATAGTCTTTATTCACAATGATTACCTTTCCTGAAAATTAAATCTTCTTGTATTAATTTGTATGGCCCACTTGCTAACTTTACTTACATTATAATTGTGTTTTCAGTGCCTACTTAACTGTTATCTTAATATCACTCCTTACTTAGCTTATCCCCTTTCAATAGGTTCAGTGACTTGCGTTAGGTCCCAGTAGCTCAATCTTAGAGTGAAACATGAAGACTGCTATGAGTAGTGTTGAAATTTGGTTAAATGGCAGACAATCCGTACAAATATGTACATATATTCGTAACAATGAACCCTCTATAAGAATAGGGCTACAAAATGACGGTACCTTAGTCCTGCTTCAGGAAAGTGCTTAAAGTTCCAAGAGACATACTCTGGCTAGTCTTTATTATATAGTAGGTAGGGGTACAAATATACTAATTAGTGGGTGTTTTTCTTTTTTTCTTTTTTTTAGATTTTAATGTTTTTAAGGATATTTTTGATATATAACATTAAAAAAAAAATTCCAACTGTTTGCATATCTAATTGATCTTTTCAATATATATTTTTGATATATGATATTTTCTATTTCTTCCGAATCTATTCGGGTGAATTTTGGCTCATTGGGCTGGTAAACCTAAACCCCTTTGCCAAAAATAAAAAGATAAATATAGGTTGAAAAAACCGTTAGGTATATATATATATATATATATATATATATATATATATATATATATATGTGTGTGTGTGTGTGTGTGTGTGTGTGTATAGATATACCTAATGGATTCTTTCGACCTATATTGAACCAAGAAATAAAAAGATAACACAAAAAAATATATTGAACCAAGCAACAGCTTCACTAAGATGCATATATTTTCTAAGGAAATGATATTAAGGTTTATTTTTATAACTGATTTACTCTCTGAAACGCTCTTATTAACAAACAAAAATTCGCAGGTGGATGACGCAACACAGTCAAGCGTTGGCGAAGACACAGAAATGTAACCATTTTCTTTTCATTATTCAATTTGTGTATGTTAATTATGAAGATTATAAGAGCATCAAATTATACAAAAGTCATGTCCCTTCTGGCATATAACTATTAATCCTTAAATAATTTGAATCTCTAATGAATAATTATATTTTCCTTGAAATGAAATTCCATTTGGCAGCGCTGTTCCAAACTTGCCCCACCAACCTTAACTATGCTGATGATTGTTACCTTGATCACGTGTACAGGAACATTTCTTACCATCCATGTGTTCTGATGAAGAAAGGAAATGCTAAACACTTTTTATAAGTAAACTCGTGTTGCATCGGATAACATATGAAAATTTCACACCATTTTCTGATAAAAATATTCATTCCTAATAAGGAAACAATCGTTGGACAATTTACCAACTACCAATTCTCTACCTTCAACTTCCTAGCACATTTCTATTTGACACACGTGGTCTTCAAATAATTTGCTACATAAGTTAGGAATAGGGGCTTCTTATGCCATCTATTGGCGTTAAAGTGAATATTGTTACGATATATGGGAGGGAGCTAGGAGGAGTCTGTGCAATTATGCCTTTCGGAATGTAACAATATTATTATTCTATGTAGTTTTTACCAATAATACAAGTCACCCCATGAAATATCTTAATTATCATTTGGTTTCATAAAAAGGGAATTGAAAATTCAATAAAATAACTGCGTTATTACTTGATTGTCAAACTGATTTCAGTACATGTGGCACTATCTGGCGACCGCCCCCCAACCCCAAAATGTAATTGGACAAATTATTATTTGCTGGGGAAAATATTCTGTGACATTTATTGTGAACTTTGTAATTTACTAAGAATAAATCTGTGTCCAAACAGCAAGGAACACCAAGAAAAGATGGCTATAGAAGGTTGTTAAAAGGAGAGGCGGCAAGGAAAAGGTGGGCGGAATATTTTGAAAGTACTGAATGTTGAGGATAATAGGGAGGCAGATATAATTGTTGTTGCAGGTGTTGAGGAGCCAGTGATGGGAAATGAGAATGAGAGAGAAATTACAAGAGAGGAAGGGAGGAGAGCACTAGATTAAACTAGAGTAGGAAAAGCCACTCGTATGGATGGTGTGAGAGCTGAGATGTTGAATTCAGGAAGGGGGTGTGACTACTTGAATGGTTGGTGAGATTGTTTAATATGTGTTTTATGCTGTTAATGGTACCAGTAGATTGGGTTTGTGCATGTATTGTACCACTATATAAGGATAAGGGAGATGTGCATGAGTGTTGTAATTCAAGGGGTATTAGTTTGTTGAGTGTGGTTGGAAAAGTGTATGGTAGAGTACTGATTAATAGGAATGAGAATAAAAAAGAGAATGCGATCTTAGAAGTACAGGGTGGTTTTAGAAGAAGAAGGGGATGTATGAATCAGATTTTTACAGTTAGGCAGATATGCGAGAAATATTTAGCAAAAGGTAAGGAGGTGTATGATGTGTTTATGGATCTGTAGAAAGCGTATGATAGAGTTGATAGGGAAGCGATGTGGAATGGGATGAGGTTATATAGAATTGGTGGAAGGTTTTGCAAGCAGTGAAACGTTTCTATAAAGGTAGTAAAGCGTGTTTTAGGATAGGAAATGAAGTTAGCAATTGGTTTCCGGTGAGGGTGGGGCTAAGACAGGGATGTGTGATGTTACCATGGTTGTTTAACTTTTATGTTGATGGAGTGGTGAGAGGGGTGAATGCTCGAGTGCTTGGCCAAGGATTGAAACTGATAGACGAGAATGATCATGAATGGGAGGCAAATCAGTTGTTGTTTGCAGATGATACTGTACTAGTTGCAGACTCGGAAGAGAAGCTTGGCCAATTAGTGACAGAATTTGGAAAGGTATGTGAGTGAAGGAAGTTGAGAGTTAATGAGGGTGAGAGTAAGGTTATGAGATGTACGAGAAGGGAAGGTGGTGTGAGGCTGAATGTCATGTTGAATGGAGAGTTACTTGAGGAGGTGGATTAGTTCAAGTACTTGGGGTCTGTTGTTGCTGCAAATGGTGGAGTGGAAGCAGATGTACATCAGAGAGTGAATGAAGGAGGCAAAGTGTTGGGAGCAGTGAAGGGAGTGGTAAATAATAGAGGGTTGGGCATGAACGTAAAGAGAGTTCTGTATGAGAAAGTGATTGTACCAACTGTGATGTATGGATCAGAGTTGTGGGGAATGAAAGTGAATGTGTTTGAGATGATGTATGGGTGGTGTATCTCGAGTAGATAGGGTCAGGAACAAAGTAGTGAGGGTGAGAACGAGCGTAAGGAACGAGTTAGCAGCTAGAGTGGATATGAATGTGTTGAGGTGGTTTGGCCGTGTTGAGAGAATGAAGAATGGCTGTCTGCTAAAGAAGGTGATGAATGCAATAGTTGATGGGAGAAGTATAAGAGGAAGACCAAGGTTTGTGCGGATGGGTGGAGTGAAGAAAGCTCTGGGTGATAGGGGGATAGATGAGGCAAGAGAGGCTGCTAGAAATAGGAATGAATGGCGAGCGATTGTGATGCAGTTCCGGTAGGCCCTGCTGTTTCCTCTGGTGGCCTTGGATGGTACCAGCCGAATTTGGTTGAGTCCCTTGTCAGGCTGAGTAGAGCATAGGGAGGATAAGTCCCCTATTTTCATTTGTTTGATGTCGGCTACCCCCGAAAATTGGGGGAAGTGCCTTGGTATATGTATGTACCCTTCGTGCCTTAGTTTTGGAAGTTTGTGTTTCGTAATCGTTTCACACTGCTTTATACTAGAGACCTTTATAATTCTCGACAATGCTTTGAATAACGATGCTGAAAATTCTAAGACATGCTATCCCCTTACGTCTCATTACCTAAATACCATTTTGTAATTTGCTGTAGTCATTTCTTCACTGTTTTTATTCACGATTTTTTGCTCTTTATGGATTTATATACAATTTCCTTAGTAATTAACTCGATGTGTCGCTTCTTCAATTTTTTTTTTATTTATATATTTTTCATGATTTGTAAATATTTTTTCATAATTCAATTCACATTCTTTTGATATTGTGGCATATTTTTTCGCTTGCCACTTTTTTCTTTTTTAGAAATGAACATTCTCTTCCAATCTCTGTATTAATTAAACAATCATTATTCTGTTCACGTTTATTTAGGGCAATAATATTCATTAAGTAATTACAACTTTTCTGGATATCTTAAGATGAGGGAACCGGGGATAATAATCAATATCTATCAATCTTTCATTTACGGAATATTAAAGATCATTGGAGTGATATCATATGGCCATCTATCATCATTAAAACTCTGGTCATCCCTCTACGTTAAAAACGTTTTTGATGAGACGGAGTCGCTAAGAGGAATGGAAGACTAGGAAAGGTAGAGAGAGAGAGAGAGAGAGAGAGAGAGAGAGAGAGAGAGAGAGAGAGAGAGAGAGAGTTAGGACCCAAAGCAATAGGGTCACATCCCTTTAACGTCCAAGAAAACGTCCCTTATGTTCCCCTTTTCTGAGGGAAATTAAAGAGGATACTCAAGGAGCGAAATCTCTCCTGACTGACCTGGAAACCCTTGATTGAATTTTCCTTCACCTTTGCAGCAGAAATTGACACTTTGTTCTCGAGACTTGATGGTGGAGGGAAACCACCAACTCTCCAACAACGGGAAAGTTTGTCTCTGTTTTAATGCTTTTCCATTTGTTTTTTCCATCTGGTGTGGAAAGGGAAACTTTGCGTGACGCATTCACTTTGGTTTGCATCACAGTATCAGAAACTAATTATCATTATAGAGTTTGAATTACTTTAATTTTCTCTTCCATACTTTTCTCTCTCTCTCTCTCTCTCTCTCTCTCTCATACATACACCCAAAAACACACATATACACATGTAAATGCGGCATATTTATATGTCATGCAAATTTGATGTTCTTTAGGTGATTTACAATTGATAGACAGACAATGACAAAGAATTTTTCACTTCCCTCAAAAGGAACTGATTATGGTACATTTTTATAAAAGTCAAACAATAAAGACAAGTTGGGCAAAATGAAATATCTTTATATTCTTGGTTCCGTATTTTTTCTATTCCCGCTCGTTGTGAAGGATACCTACCTCATATTTCACGAGACCTAAATATCTACTTTTCTATTCTCAAAAGATCCGTTCTCTATGAAAAAAAATCAATAGATATGGATATGATAAGAAAGAGGATCATTGCCTCAAGTTACATCGTCATTTATAAGGACACCTGACGAAGAAAATAAGGCCTTAAAGGAGACAAATCTTCTACTGAAGTATCCATCACTGTGGAAGAGACAACGTGCCGTCAGGTACCAGAAAATATCCACAGAAAATAGATTAAGGAAACAGGACAGAGAAAGGAAAGGAGGGAATGTGAGAGAAGGGAGGTGAACATTTATTCTTCCTGAGAAAACTAAATGGAATAACAAATGGAATAACAAAAACCGATTTGAAGACATCAGTGAAATCAAATTGAAAACTTTATTGCAATTAAATGAATGTCAATGGTGACTTAAACGGGACACCTTCAGCATAGAAAAGGAAACCAGGCTTGCTCTTAGCCAAGTCACCATTGTCATCTAAATTCTGTCTCTTTGGACAAGAAAGATAATAGGACACCCTGCTTATGGATCCCTCGATCCTCTCAATCAATTACCAATTATCTTGCATCTGTTCCATGTTGTTAATACTTTCATTAACTCAAAGCATTCGATGACAGTTACAAATGAAAAATTGTGAAAGTAAAAATAAATCTTAATATACGAAAATTCTTAACTTCAATTGTTTTATGTTACTTTAAGACAGAATAAGTTATAGATATATGAATCATATAGCTTTAATGCAGAACTTGATACGGATACGTGAAACCTGATGTTTTTTAAAAAGTGGAATAAGTTTTATATATGTAAATGGTTTATATTTACGTACTTGTTATGGCAACAATGACGACTAAAAAGTTACTTGGTGACATTCATAAGACGAGAATGATATCAGTAACATCAATAAAAGCTGAATAGTTTAAATGAAACTTTATCTCATTAAGGAATTAACTTTCTTTTCCTTTCATTTCATGAAACCTCTGTACTTAGCCTATGAGCCTTTCGTCTTAGTTACGGGACAACAAAAACAGAAAAGAATTATACTAAATCCCTATAAGTGGCAATGCTGATGAAGCATAAAGTTATAAAAGGAATGATGCTAAAAGAGAAAGATTTAGAAAGAGCAAAGCATCACTTTCAAGGAGAGAAAAAGGAAAAGCAACACATAATACAAAAGTAAGAGCAAGTAGTCAGCAAAATAGGCTTTGTCACTGTTAGAGATGAGAAACCACTCGCATAAATATAAAAGTCAAATAGAGGGAAACATAGGTAGACAAGCGATGAAATAAGTCATTCATAATTTGATTATATCATATCGATTCCTTTCATCATCGTCTAGTCCCCATTTCCATTGGCTTTATGAATTCAATATCAGTCGTAGCCTTACCTCTATATCTGCTGCTTCAACTCACGTCATTGTTTCTTCTTTCTATTAATATTTTCTAATTCCTGTATGTTCTCTTACCTATCATTATCACTGTTGTAAGCGGAAAGGATAAAAACAGCAATGAAAAGAGGGAAAGCCCTAGAAGAAGAAGAGGATGTAAACAACAAGTCCAAGAAAAGCAAGGAACAAAATTTCCAGTTGGTGGTCTTTGTAATTCCAGAAAGAGAAGAACAGTAAAAACAAATCAATAGTTAATCTTCTGACGTCAAAGAGAACCTATCCATGAGGAAAATACAAATTATTTCTACGTCCCTCTTTGCCTACTCATTTTGATTCTGAGGAAATCGTACGCTATTTTCTACTTGTGATAATTAGGGAATGAAAGGTATATTCATCAAATATAGTGGTAGTTGGTTATGATATTTAACCAGAGAATAGTTAACTGTCTTCATTAAGTAGTGACAAGACGTACGCCCTTATAGTGATTAGTTAGGTGCCGGTATATAAGCATTGTTTGGAATTCAGCGTTAAAAGTCTCCGGGTAATTGTTACATTCTCAAACTGAGGAAAATACTATACTTCAAGAATGTTCTGCCTTTCTACGTATCAGAACCCCAAAACAATAATGGATTGCAAGTCACCTCCATCCCTTGGGTGAAAAAGCAAGGTACAAAGGACCTCGGATAAAGTTCCCTTAAGAAACTGGAGCTGGAATGCAATAAGGAGAATCCTTCTCTCTCTTCTCGGGGAATATTTGCAATGGCTCAGTGATGAGGTGGGAAGGGTCGGTTACTTCGATGGAGTCATTTATAATTACGGCGATCGCGTCACCGAGAAGAATCGAATTTTTCCGGACGAGTTAATGGCGCTGGTGATACGGAATCATCAGAAAAGGTTTTTGGGGTGGGATGGGGGTGGTGGTGGGGGTGGGGGCAAAGCGCGTTGGGCCAGTCCGGTCTGCTGGTGAAAGTGTCACTAAATATAATTTTTGGAAGGTTTCCTTTGGTAAGTCCAACAGAACTTTTGAAGAGAAAAATAGAAAAATGGAAGAAGAGCATGATTTTTTTTTTTTTTTAAGTACGTTTGTATTGTTCAATCTCATTATCGTTCTCATGCCTTTAATCTTACTCAGTTTCCCAAGTTTCAAGATGTTTGTATCGTTTTTTCTCTTCTCTTAATTTGATATATTGTTTGAAGAAAATAACTGACTATGTTAAAAAATCAATCCTCTTTTGGTTACTTTCAATTTCCTTAAATATCTTATTATTTGAATTTTTAATAATAATAATAATAATAATAATAATAATAATAATAATAATATTATTATTATTATTATTATTATCATTATTATTATTATTATTATTATTATTATTATTATTATTATTATTATTATTATTATTATTATTATTATTATTATTATTATTATTGGAAGAAAGAGAAAAAGGAACAGAAAAAGAAAATATCAAGATTTTATAAATTACTTATGCTTTCTGGCCAAAAAAATTATTGTTGATGAAAGAAAATTCAAGAAAGTTGGCAAACTTTTTAGGGATTTCTACTTTTGCCTAAAAGCACTAAATAAATACTTTTGAGGCTGCTGGTGTCTATAATGGAAGATCTAGGTAACTTTGATAATAAAATAATGTAACTTCTTATTACACTTTCATCTGCTTTCTTTTGCTAATACATTAATACATGAGAAATTGATTTATAAGTGGAAACTGGAACTCTCTTTTTATTCTCGTTTATTTCGGACTCCTAAAACCTTCCATCCTTCGGGAAATAAGACTTCTATGTTCTTATTACGTTTATCTTTCAGTTCTTCAGGACGTCTCAGATAAGAACATTAGATTGATTTCCCATTCCATTGACCTCTACAATAAGAATATAATCACGAATCCTAGTTACGCAGTTGAAACGAACGAAAGGGTAGCATGAATAAACCAATAAAGAGGAGAGGAGAAACGACACAAGAGTTGATTTGATGATCTGTTGCGAGCCTTTCAGTGTTGATGAAATTATTCACGATTGCAATGTTTCCCTCAGAGAGAGAAGGAAGGAATTATAATCAGCATTGCTTGCGTCGATATGTTAATAGCCATTATGGTTATTTATCACACGTGTTTTATATACGCTTTTTTTGGCTTATCATTTGCTCTTTCCTATACTTATAATAGACAAACCTGTGTAAGCATGCTAGTTCATGTTTTATTTTGTTTGAATCTTTTTGACATTCTTGTTCGCAAGGTCTAGTATATAACCTCGATGTATGTTTAAAAAAGTTTAGTTGCATTCACCTCACCTCTCAATTGCACGTTGTTAACCACGGAGTGACCAGCACCCCCATGCCTTCGCCCTCACTGCCGTGTCTTACTGTTACAATGCCGCCCGCTGAAATCGACTCTAGTTCCTGCATGCCGAAGTCCAGTTTTGTATTAAGAGTAAGACCCACTCAAGCACTAAAGCAGATTATGTTCTCACGGCAATCCCCGGGGACACTTTCCTGGAAATCTACGATTGGCTTTGCAAGCAAGGAGACCCCCCAATAGCATAAAATGCCCTCAAAACATTCCTCCTGTAGCAGTAATCACCATTGCCAACCTCCCGTATAGCCAAGCTTTTTCAGCTCTCTCAATAACTGTTGGAGGACCAAAAGGCTTCGCTCGGGGAAATGACCAGAACCACTCGCCTGCTACCTGCCCAATACGGCTCTCCTTGGGAGTTGAACCTACTTCGTGTCCTTTGTTTACGACTCTTACCCAAAACTGCACGCGCTGTTATACCAGGTGTCAATATTTTGCCGATCGAGGACTTGATGACCAAAGTCGAAGCCCTGATGAAAAGCCACTTCATTACCTTCAAGAGCTCCAGCTACGCCTCCATTCCTGACGAAGAGGACAAATATTCAATATCGACCAAAGCTGATGTGAATGTGGTAGGACACCGACGCCCACACCATGAGGTTACAGAGCGGCAACAAAGCCTCCTACCAGCCACACAATTTACATCTCGCTCACGCCCCAACCAATGACCTCCACAGCCACTTACTGATGCTCATCACCTAAAGGTTATGCTACTACCACTCCAAATTTGGGACTACTACGCGGTCAAAAAAAATTTATAAGTAGACTATCACTTCTGGCGGTAGCCTCCCCTCTCACTAATATTTTTTTTTTCCATGATGCAGGTACAGGCATACGATTATTGGTAGATGCTGATGCTTGCCATTTTCTTGTACCAAGACCATTGTCCAGGACACATCATAATCTGTCTAAGCCTACCAACTACTACCTGGTAGCTGCTAATTGATCTCTGATCCCCATCTATGTTTACGAGAACCTCATATTATCGTTTGGAAGCACCAAGTATTATTAGAAGTTTCTAGTTACTGATGTCACATCACCAATCCTAGATGCGGATTTCATCTCACATTCCCACCTCCTGGTTGATTCTGCTCACCAAGGGTTAGTCAACATAGGCTCCTAGTCGTCGACACCTCTTCAACTCCACCCCTCCCACCTCATTCTTCACATCAGCACACCAACGGATGTAAATGCCCACCACCTCAAGTCATACCCGGAAGTCTTCTGCCCAGAACTTCGCTTATGTTACGTTGTGGGAAAATTTACTCCATGCCACCAGACTTATAAGACCCTAGCAAAGCAATATATAACGACATATCTTCAATAAACAATGCGCGTTTTCCTGCACAATGGCTCAAGCAAGCAACTACTAGCGGCCCCTTTCACCTGCCCATTACATGGTGTCCGTGATACGGAGAGGGTTTCCTTAATTAACATTCGTGGCAGGGAACATTGGTTCTCCATCGATGGCCTAAAACTTGCATATTTTCGGCTAGATGACCTACCTACAGTACACCTCTCTAGAGTAGGTCACCCTATTCTACATATATATAATTTTTAAGGGAGAAACAATGTACCGCATGTCTTTCATACACTCACGTACACGGTAACAGTTTTGCTTATTGTCTTATCAGTCGCTCTTTTCTGTACTGAAAATTTTGTGACATTCTTGGTATCGAGTCCTGGTATAGAAGGTCGATGTCTGTTTGATAAAGTTTAATTGCATTCACCTCGCCTCTCAGTTATGGCCCACTCACACAGTTAGGATTCATCCGAATCAGGATTCGTCATAAGAGGAAGAAAGATCTAAATGAAGATGAACAGATGCTAAATTTTGGAGAAATTGATAGAGTAATAGATGATTATAGGATATTTCTTCAAAAATATAAAAAGAAGATTTGAGAGAACTGATATTTGCGGAGATGAAAGACTATTATTGGTCAAAGACAGATGATTGTTCACCATTTTTCTGTAATAATTAATGGGTATGATAATGATTGAGATTAACAGAAAAATGAATAATTGAATGAATGATTAAAAACTTAAACTGTTGACGAAATTAAATTGTCTTATGAATAGGAAAGTGGGTCAATGGGAACGATTTTATGAGCAAAATCCACATCGTAATCTATAGATAGATAGATAGATAAATAAATAAACAAGTCAAATATTCCGGTAAAAAGTAATTAGATTTTGTAATTTAACTGTATCGTTTTTTGTTCTTCCACCCTCTTTCCGTAATTACTGTTGTTTATTTTCATCTGTTCTTCTGGCCCCTTCTTCTCTTTGGATTCCATTCGTATATTATTGCACTTTTGATAAATATTATTTCCATTCTTTTCAACGTTTCTTTTCTCATTAATGTATCATTTTCCTTATGTCATATAATTCCTCCAATAAAAAAGTTAAAAGCGTAAATAACATTTGGATATTTGTGACTAATAGAAGAAGAATTTGACTTCTTTACAGCTGAATTCCCTCTTCAAGATCACCTAGAAAAGGATACGTACACTTATATAGACACACATACACACAGACACACACACACACACACACATATATATATATATATATATATATATATATATATATATATATACATATATATGTATATATATATATATATATATATATATATATATATATATAAATATATATATATACACACACACACATATATATATATATATATATATGTGTGTGTGTGTGTGTGTACTGTATATATGTATATATATAATGTTATGTAAAGTATGCACATTAGAGAGTTACTTGGATAATGTATTGTGATTTCAAAAAAACAGATGAAGGCAAAATTTGTGATAAATTGGCTATAATTTCAATACATACACAATATTTGTTTCAATATGCAGTAGCGAAATAAAGGACTTGCGAAGACATTAATCTCACAGGACGAAGGAGATAAACCAACGGTTTCCGATACCACACTCGTCCATCATCATTGGGTCCACATACGAAGATAAAGACACAGTAACAACCCCTGCCACACTTTCCTTGGTAAAGTATAGGTGAAGGGCGACCTACAAATAATGAATGAAAAACACATACTCAGAGTCTTGTGGAAACTTGCATAAGACAGCAGGAATATAAACATCATTTTGTGGAACAGTAAAAGCATAAACCAACAATATCTCCTTTCAAATTGATACACCAACAGTTCAACTGACTTGCAAGGCTAACAGGAACAGAAATGCTTATTTTGATCAATTTTATATAACAAAGGGAAAGAAAAATGTTTGGGGATAGAAATAATTAATGAAGCAGCATAATTAAATTCCCTTCATTTGTGATGCAGATTGCGAAAATTAATTTATTTCCCAACATTAAGCTGTATCCTCAACAGGTGGTGGCTTCAGAGATAGAGAGAGAATCACGGGTGAAAACTTGTTTGAAAACCTTCCCTATTTTCAGCAGCATTTCTATCTTTCCTCGTAAATTCTTATTTCTATTTAATCTCTCTCTTTTCTATACTCTTTTCCTTTCATCGGAAAGCCTCTTCTATGGGAGGTATGAAAAACTTAATAAATGTTCTTTTCCTCTTTCATCCTATAGCTTTAATATGAATGCAGCTTTAACTATTATTTCCAGCTCAATTCTTTCCTTATAAATAAACCGTTAATTTTACGTACCTTGAAATTTTCCCCCCATTCATTTCAACATTGCAGCATGCAAATATTTCTTGAATTTCCATTCAACATTCTCAACTCAATAAAGTCTTCATACACATCAACATTGATTCGTTAGATACTGTTGTCACAGTCTTTTACATATATGGTACCTTCGAGGTTTTTTATCTCTTCTCTCACCTTACTATTTCTTATCAAATTTATTTACAAATAGTTAGTTGGAAAATGATAGCTGGGCCAGATAGTAACAGTAAAGATATTTGCTAGAAATAATAATAATAATAATAATAATAATAATAATAATAATAATAATAATAATAATAATAATAATAATAATAATAATAATAATAATAATCAGAGATTTCTTCCCTTCACAAAAAAGAAAAAAAAATTATTTTATTTACATCTGATCCAAACTGCAATTCCTTATCCAGAATCCGAATCTGGATCATAACCAAAATATATTGAAGGCGTCCATGGCCTATGATCTATCTATGTTGACAATTTCGTCAAAATCCGTCAATTTGTTTTGATATAAATCTTTTAAATTGTGCAAAATACAAATCCAGATTTAGACTCCGGATCCGGAACCGGATCACCTCCAAAATTTAGTGGCGTTGCAAATGTCCTGAACTCTGTCTGTGGTAGAAATTTCCTCAAAATCTGTCAAACTGTTTTGACGTTATCCTTAAAATGGAGACAAATGCAGACCCGTCCAGGACCTAAGATCTATTTGTGGTGAAAATTTCGTCAAAATCCATCAAGTAGTTTTGACGTAATGCTTTCCATAGACAGACAGACAGCCACTCAGGCAAATAAATAAATAAATAAGCCGGCTCGATTGTATAACCTCCTTGGCAGAGGTAATAATAATAATAATAATAATAATAATAATAATAATAATAATAATAATAATAATAATAATAATAATAATTATGATGATGATAATAATAATAATAATAATAACAATAATAATAATAATAATAATAATAATAATAATAATAATAATTGCTATTGTCACTATTATGAGGTAAACTAAAACCTTAGTTAAAAAATCAAGTTATAATAAGCTCTCAAGCCACACTTGGAGAGTATCCTAATTAACTATAGAAACACAGATGTAAGTAATAAACTACAAAAGATAAATATAAGAAATAAACAGTTAAGATATATGATGGATAAGTAAGTAAATGGTAAGCTAGGAAAGAAAATGAGTTTAATCTAAGTTTAAATTTTCAGTTTCAACTATGTAAATATATTGATATTCTTTTTACACCAACAGGTCAACAGGAACAAAAATGCTTATTTTGATCAATTTTACATAACAAAGGGAAAGAAAAATGTTTGGGGATAGAAATAATTAATGAAGCAGCAAAATTAAATTCTCTTCATTTGTGATGCAGATTACCAAATCTAATTTATTTCTCAACATTAGGCTGTATTCCCAATAGGTCGTGGCTGCAGAGAGAGAGAGAGAGAGAGAGAGAGAGAGAGAGAGAGAGAGAGAGAGAGAGAGAGAGAGAGAGAGAAACAGCGGTCACTACTCATTTCCGGAGTTGATTGTAGAACCATGGGTGAAACCCCGTTCGAAAACTTTTCTCATTTCAAAGGCACTCTAATCCTTCCTCACAAATTCCCATTCTGCCTCAAGTGTTAAAAACAATCTCTCGCTTCCCTCTACTTTTTCATTTTTTTCGCAAACCCTCGTGTATGGGATGTATGCAAATCTTTGTAGGTCTTCCTCCCCTCTTTCATCCTATAACTTCACATGAGAATGTTCTTATCACTATCATATCTTGCTCAATTCTCTCCCGATAAATAAACCATATTATTACCTGCTTTTCCTAGTTGAAAAGCAGGATGCTGTAAGCCCAGGGGCTCCAACAAGGAAAATAACCCAGTGAGGGAAGGGAAAAAGGAAAATTAAATACTTTAAGAAGAGTAACAACATTAAAATAAATATCTCCTATATAAACTGTATAAACTTTAACAAAACAAGAGAAAGAGAAATCATATAGGATAGTGTGCTCGAGTGTACCTTCAAACAAGACTCTAACCCAAGACAGTGGAAGATCATGGTACAGAGGCTATGACACTACCCAAGACTAGAGAACAATAGCTTGATTTTGGAGTGTCCTTCTCCTAGAAGACCTGTTTACCATAGCTAAAGAGTCTCCTCTACCCTGACCAAGAGGAAAGTAGCCACTGAAAAATTATAGTGCAGTAGTTAACCCCTTGAGTGAAGAAGAATTGTTTGGTAACCTGTGTTATCAGGTGTAAGAGGACAGAGGACAATATGTAAAGAATATGCCAGAAATTTCAGTGTGTTTGTCTATAGGCACAGGGAAAATGAACCGTAACCAAACAAAAGTATCCAATGTACGACTGTCTGGCCAGTCAAAAGGCCCCGGTAGCTGGTGGCCTGGACAACGTACTACCTATTGGCTCAATAAAGTCCTCATATATATTAAAATTGATTTTGTTAGATACTGAAGGGACTTTTGGGTATTTACAAAACTGAAACTTGCTTCTTCTCTCATTTATTACTGTCACCCATTTGAAGATAATAATTAGAGACAATAATGACAGATATTTTCTAGAAAATAATAATAATAATAATAATAATAATAATAATAATAATAATAATAATAATAATAATAATAATACATACATACATACATACATACATACATACATACATACATACATACATACATATACCAAGGCACTTTCCCTAATTTTGGGGGGTAGCTGACATCAAAAAATAAAAAAAAAAATAATAATAATAAAAAGGGACCTCTCCTCTTTACGTTCCTCCCAATAATGACAGATATTTTCTAGATAATAATAATAATAATAATAATAATAATAATAATAATAATAATAATAATAATAATAATAATAATAATAATAATAATAATAATAGTAATAATAATACTTATATTTATCATAATGATGTAAACTAAAATCTTACTTGAACAATTATGATGCTACAAGCCTTGAATCCACATATGATAAAGTAGCGTAGTGAACTAAAAAGGGAAAAACACAGATGTAAGTAACAAATTCTGAAGGAACAATAAGAAAAAAATAGTTAGGATACATAACATTAATGAATATATAAATAAACCGTAAGCTAGGAAAAGAAAACTTCAAAGAGTTTGCACAAAGTTTAAAATAGAAGTTTCAACTGTGTACATACATTAACATCTTTTCTTCCTGCTAAACAAAATTTTATAAACAACTCTTACTAAAAGTGTGAATTTTCTTAACCTTTAGAAAGATCACGGATGAATGGAAAAAATGAAAAACTAGATTCGAATATTTGAAAATTCTAAAACAGATCTTCCAAATTAAGAGTGTTGAAGTTTAAAGGGAAGACAAGAGACCCAGGCCATTTGTTCAGACACACTTTGACCATTTCTCAACTTCTTGAAGACGTATTAAGTCGGGAAGACGATGACATCCTCATTAATGACTTGCACTAAATCCCAAAGGATTTGGTTTTCCCTTTTTAAGCCACAGGAATAATGATGCCTCTTCGGCTCTATCTGTGAGTTGGGGGAGGGGGGGGGAGGGTTAGTGTCAGCAGTTTGTGAAAAAATAACTCATTAATATTGCCATCATCGTTCAAATGAACATCTAAGTTCAGAAAATGTTCAACTAATAGTGTGATACCCTACTAATATCAGAAGATCAATAATAGATGAAATAACAGTTAACATTATTTAGAATATTAAATGAAAGGCCAGGTCGCTCCTATGGTTGGGAGTGACCTGGTCTTTCATTTGAAGGGGCTAGGGTTCCATCCCAAGAATGAGGTAGAAATTTATTTTCATTTGAGCACGATATTGTTTTGATTTTCATCCACACACACACACACACACACACACATATATATATATATATATATATATATATATATATATATATATATATATATATATATATATATGTATATATGTTAGCGTGGTACTGTTATAAACACACATTAGTTTTCCAATCAAATTTCTCTTCAATGTGGTGTAATGTTTAGACTTGGTAGGTTACTTCTCCTTCTGAATAAGTCTAAGTAAGTTAACTTTAAAACAGTTTATTTCTTTAAAAACAGTTATTAACATCTCCATCACAGGAGTATAGATGGTTTGGTCGGATGATCGTTCCGTATGACATCTTGACCAGAAAGTGACAAAAATATCCATATTGATGTTAAAGCCTAATTAGTTATCTCAGCACTTAATGATTTATTGTAAACACAACATTAATACCGGAAGGTACTTAGATCCGTTTGAGAGACAACTCTTTCTCACGGCTTGGTTGTGTTTACTCTTCATGAAAAATGTTACATTGCAATTGAATAGCAGGGTCTTGAGTTTCGCATCTTGGTTAGGAGTGACTATGGCATTTCTCACACTCGCTCCTAACTTCCATATTGACCTCTTAGGTCATGGATTTAAACATGTAATTTTACATACATTACATATATATATATATATATATATATATATATATATATATATATATATATATATGAATATATATATATATATATATATATATATATATATATACATTTATATATGAATTTATCTATTTAAATCTCTCTCTCTCTCTCTCTCTCTCTCTCTCTCTCTCTCTCTCTCTCTCTCTCTCTCTCTATACACACATACACACACACACACACACACACACACACATATATATATATATATATATATATATATATATATATATATATGTGTGTGTGTGTGTGTGTGTGTGTGTGCATACATGTTTATATATATGAATATATATATACACACACATATATATATATATATATATATATATATACATATATATATATATATATATATATATATATATATATATATATATATATATATATATATACATATATGAATATACTAAAATATATGATTAAGAGAAACATTTCAATGATAAGACTTTCATCAATATGGCTTCCAGGACAACCATTCTAATTTAAAGTTTTCACTTCAATAATTCCATTTCTATTGAAAGAACGAAAGAAGGTAAGTAAATGAGATATCCCAGCCATATCAGACTGACCTCAAGAGAATTATATACGTAATGTTTTTTTTAGAAAAAAATTACCATTTGTTATCGTTTCATTTACGGAAGAATGAGAGAGAGAGAGAGAGAGAGAGAGAGAGAGAGAGAGAGAGAGAGAGAGAGAGAGAGAGAGAGAGAGAGAGAGAGAGAGAGAGAAATAATTTTATTTAATTCTATCTCCCCGTCTCTCTCTTGTTACTGTTTTATTCTCTTATCAACATATATGTGTCTAATATGGATTTTAGCAAAAATAATATGTTATAAACTGTTTCCTCCCCTCTGGAACGGGGATTACTTGGTCGTGGCCCTTCCCTTTCGATGATACAACTGCTTACACAGTTGTAGTAAAGAATCATCCAGCAAAAGAGAGAGAGAGAGAGAGAGAGAGAGAGAGAGAGAGAGAGAGAGAGAGAGAGAGAGATGAGTCTGGAATGCTTATGATTTATTTTCCCTTTTTCTACTGAACCCCTTTTATAATTTTTTAGTTTCCATATTAGAATGGCAGATTGATTCTTTTCCAGACGATTGAGTTCCATCCTCGAGACAAAAATGAATTAACCTCAGGGATGGAGTCTTTTCTGTCATTGAGGGATCGAAAAAACTTTCTTGAGGCTTCTCTCTGACATCAAATCTTTCTCTAACTCAATCACTCATACTTTACTAGAAAATGCCTTAATGGGGTCGATCGGTTTGATCATTGAATCTTTTTTTTGTTGAATTTTTTTGACAGAAAGGGGGTTTTCAAACTGGGGAATATTTTTATCATTAGTTTGACTTGAAATTTCTCTCATTATTTTTCGATGGCTTATTACTAAATCTTTCTCTTTGTTACTTTATCACCTGTCTACCACTTAGCATCCAACCTCTGTTCCCCGCATCACTGTCTAGATTTCTCGGAAAGGATACCATTGATAGGATTGGAGTTTTATTTTTTATTTTTTTCGAGACCAATTGTGGGAGCTGTGGTGTCAGTATTCCTATACTGGTACACGGAACTATTCTTGTGCTGAAATCTGGCCCTCGGGGTCCAGGGGTGGACTACTCCTGGAATCCAAGGGCCAAATTTCATAAGGATAGGATTCTCGGCATTCTGTCCTGTTTGCCTGCGACTATAATTGAAGTGAGGATAATTGTAGTCTTGATATGTTCTCAGTTCCATCAAGCGTATTGTGCATACATTTGAGCCACTCTAATCATAGTGATACTAACTTTAAGGGTAGGATAGGGAGTGGACATTTGGGAATCAGCTCTCGCAGGTGTCATTCGTGGAAAAATTGAATCCATGAAAGACTAATGGGTTTGTTTTTAGGATTCCAGGGTCTTAATATTTTCTTCTACCTAAACATTTTTTTCCATTTTTATTTTAGTATTATCATTCCCTCTTCCATCCCCTTCAATAAATATTGAGCAAAATTATTGCTCCCTGTACCCCTGGATCAAATGGCGAACACCAGATACTGCTGATGACCTCTGCCTGTTTGAATATGGAAAACTCTTTTGACAACTGCAAACTAAAAAGGGACTGCTCTTCAAATGTACAGAACAATGATGGTGATGTGAGGAAAGTGAAAGTCATTCACATATATTATTTACCAATAACTTGTCATTATAAAGCATTATGGATTAATTTAAAGCCTTATGGTAAGATTACCAAAATAAAGGTGGATTTCAGGGAAGAAGGTGTTAAATGGAAAGCATAGATCTGCTTTAGTAATCATGAAAAGAATTTGAAATCCCAAATATAAAAGATAATAATAGCGAGATTACCGGAAGTCTGTGCAATGATGCTCCTGGAAACCTTAGACCAGGTAATCGGAAACATCCTCTAACTAAATCATATTTAAGCCAGTTCAGTACCTAATAATCAAAATTCGATGTACCTCTTCACAAAGGCACTACTTTCTTCCTCTAAATCTACCACACCTCGGATGAACAGTCAAAGGTTTTCATTTTAGGTAGCATCGTTGCCAGATTTAGGGGAAGAATCTTATGTTGGAGAGCTATTGGATCTATCTTTCATTGTGGGGGCGCATAATCCACATAGATCTCCCTCTTTTAATGGAAAATGAGGGACACCATCATCCCTCTCCACCAATTAGAAATGTAAAAATACCTATTGCAAATACGTATGATATCCTATCTGAAAGCAAAAATGAGGAACTCTCACGAAATTTAAATATATCAAAAACTAATACCGAGGTTCACCATCCCCGTAACAAATGAATAAGATGACTGCCACGTAAAATATCAAACCAAGCTTAGCAGGACCTAGTTTAACAAAGAGAGTATCAAACACTTACGCAACATAAAAAAAAAAAAAAAATAAAAAAAAAATGGTAGGATGACTTCTGCAAAAGCGTCCTCAAAAAGTGAATTTATTGTTTTCTCTTTAATCTTGCAGTGGAAACGTCAAGGTCTGAGGGCTAAATATGAAGAGCTGAAGCTTCTAATTCATGACCACTCGTCTGTAGTTGCAAGTCTACAAGAAACAATGGTACGAGTTTTTACCCCATGCCCCAAAGAGTACATTAATTACAGAATACCATGAAATCCTCAGGGAAATATCCATGGTGGAAGTCTCGTGTACGCTGGCTGCGGCATTCCCCAAAAATATTTAAATCTACGTACTACCATACAAGCAGTAGCAGTCTAAATAGATCTGTATAGGAAACATACCAAATGTTCGCTATATTTACCTTTTGATGACATTATTTCCTAGGATGATATATTTGAGGTGTTGAAGCAACTCCCTGAACCATTTCCTTTTCTTGGGGATATGAACAGAAGACACCCATTACGGGTAGATGTTTTAGTAAATTCAAAGGGCAACCTGCTAGCATCTGTAATAGAAAATGAAGATTTTGGAATTCTAAACACAGGTGAGCCCATTCATTCCCATATCCAGAGAGATACTTTTCCATGCATTGATCTTTCAATAGAAAGGTCTAACTGTCTGGCTGACTTTCATTGGAGAATGTTGATTGACTGGTATACAAGTGATCATGCACCAATAGTAATAGCAACTAACAATGGCCCACTGAATATAGATCACCTCGATGATACTTGGATAGAGCTGACTGGCAAAATGTAAAGAACTGAGTGAAGTGAAAGGTAATGGAGACGAATCCCAAAATATTGATGATCCAATTGATGAATTCATCACTCAGCTGGAGTGCATTTTATTCACAAAAAAAAAAAAAATAATAATAAGGTTTGTTCTGTCGATGACCAGTCCCTTGTTCGGCAACAGAAATTCAGGTGTTGCACAGATCTACAAGAATTGAATTAACAAGGTGCTGTAGGAATCACACTAAACAAAACATCGTCACTTACAAGAAATGCAGAGCAAGATATTGACGAGCAATTAAAGCAGCTCGGCTTCGGTTATGGTTATTATTTCTATCTTCAGTGAATAAATAACCCCACCATCGGCCGTTTAGAGGAAAGCTCATAAAATTGCTGGTAAATATACTCCAAATTCTCCACGTTTGTTAAAACTTAATGATCAATATATTACTAATCCTGTGAAAGTGAGTACATTTCTATCTGGTCATTTTAAGAGAGTATCCTAAAAGTCAGAAAACTTCCTACGCTACCTTTCAAGAAGAAAAGAAAAGACTCTTGACTTCACATCAAATAAGGAAGACATACAATCTCCCATTTACAGAGAGAGTACTTGACTATGCATTATCATCACGCAATGATACAGTGCCAGGCCTTGACGAAATTCCCTTTCCTTGCTAAAGCATGTGTGTAATAAGACTACACTTTTTATCTTAAGTATTATTATCAGAATATGGCGAGACCCTAGATTCCCAACAGTATTATGATTTAAAACAACCTAAAATAAGATATTGGTTTCAATCCAAACGATTACAAGAACATTGACATAAAAACAGTGAATAAAACGAGGCAACGATGTAAAGAAATTATAGAAAAAATAATCAACGGACGAGAAAGAAGTAAAAGTAATTCCTCTTATCCTTCCAACTCTCTGTCTCTTCTCGAACAACTTTAAACCCTAAAGGTGTCCAACCCCTTAAGGGTCAATTCCTCCAAAGATTTATGCGCCCCATCGCCAGCTGAATCTCTCTTCCCATCTCCAAAGGATACTAATCAGCAGGCCCATCAAGCTCTTCGGAGAAACGACCTAGTTTATAATTCTATTTTTTCTCGCTGACGAGATCATTGCACTTACGATGTTCCTTTCTAGCTCATCATTGAGTTATCGTAAATATCTTACTTGAAAATAATGGAGTTTCCTTACTGTATTTCAGTTCCTAATTATTAAGGGCGAAACTTTATCTAATACATTGAAGTTTTCCTTCAGATGGGCAATGAAGTGGCAATGAAAGGTTGATTGATTGTCTTGTTTTGTGTTCAAACCTCCCCCTTCCTGTTTTCCTGACTCAGTCATGATCTAATTTTTTTTTTTTCGTTTTGACATATTCTTACAAACTTCCGAAGCCAGAGACAAGAATATTCCATTAAATGAAAATAAACATTCCTTTCCCTCATCTCACTTTATTTATTTCTGAATTGATATTTATGCAAGTATTTAAAACTTAACGCGTTAATAATTAACTAACTGTCCATTTATGAGTTGAAGATATTGAGATGCTCAATAATGCATTTACACGTATACCGGAACGACGTGAAAATATTATTTCTTCTCTGGATCAAATAAAATAGGGAGTTAAATCGAATGTCTAAATGAAAGGACAATTAGTTGTAGTAGTTACGGTCACTTTCTTCCATTTTCTTGATCATTGAGAAACTATAATCCAAGATGATTGGAGTAGGATGTCAGGGGACATGGGTATGGGTGTGGGGGGAGCGATGGAGAGGTCTAGAGAGGGTGTCCTCCTCCACATTGCTTTGATCAAGAGCTTCTGATTTCGTTTGAGTGAGAAAGTTTGATTTTGTCAAGTCATATTAACATTGGAATTTCTCTAGATAGGTTCTCTTCAATTGCATAACACCGCCTGAGGTTTCGTAAAAAAAAAAAAAAAAAAAAAGAGTAAATGATAATTCTATAACTTCCGTTGAATTTAAACCATGCACTAAATTTCATTTTAGATATAATCTTAATCTCTTTTTCGTCCTCCATCATCAGCAAATTCTTCGGTTTTGACTTTATCTGCTGTCATCCTTCCTCTTATCATATTAGTGGCATGGAATAGAGGTAGAGAAAAAGAAGAGAGAATTGAAAAAAGGCAATTTAAAAGTAAGAGTTTGCAGATATTTGGTGGTGACCTGAAGACTGCCAACAAGAAAGTTCCATTTGCTTGAGAAAAATGGAGGGGAACCTACAATGACTTTGATAAAATCTGATGTAATAGAAAGAATAAAAGCGTCATTATCCGAGGCTTGATTCTCATTTAATCCAACTGCATTTTACTTTCACTTTCTTTCCTTTGTCTTTCCTTTGACTTTGTAACAGTGGCAAATAATTACTAAGGTAATGACTGCTAATTTTCCTTTCTCTTTCTCTGGCAAAATTATGTATTTCTCCCGTTCTTTCCTCTTCCTCTTTTTCTCTCTTGGAGTAATCTTTGGCTTTTTTCTTGGTTCTCTAATGACGTAATTCATCAGAAAATTTCATCCCTCATTACAGTAGCTGTAATGTTTTAATACCAAAGTAATGGGAAGTTAATCAACGATGCAGAAATCGAAAAATCTCTTATAAACTAAATAATAATTTTTAACATTATTGCTTGTTAAAAAACGTGTCCCACAAAATCCTGATTCAGTTAAGGGCTTTGGTTTTTCCAAATAGGTTTGTAGTTTGGCAAATAATAATAATAATAATAATAATAATAATAATAATAATAATAATAATAATAATAATAATAATAATGTCGCTTACTATAATTTCGTAAACATAGAACAGTTGGGGAGGACGGGAAAGGTTTGGATTGGATTAGTCACAATAAATTGATGGCGGTGTTCTTATTTGTAGAAAACCACAGGACTTGCAAAGCCCGTTTACCATAATGCATGAAATATCACGTGAGATTGGACTTAAGATAAATAAAAGAAAGAGATAATGAGAACGGAATATACAATGGAAGATGAGCTATTATTGGAAGGAGAAGGGATTAATGGGGTAGATTCATTTAAATATTTACGAACAATGATGTCTAATACAGGATCTTTAAAATTTGAGTTTATTGAAAAATTGAAAAAAGCGAATCTGCCAATAGCTAGGTTCAGTAAAATTTAGTAATCAAATTGCCTGAAATTACTAATTAAAATCAGGCTTCATATCAGTTTAGTGAGATCGGTGTTACAGTAAGGACATGAGTCGTGGTATGACAATGAAACAATTTCTAAGAGAATTTGTGTATTTGAGAACAAAGTCCTTAGAAGAATATTGGGAGTTAAATGGAAGGTCAGGATTATCTCTAAAACTATAAAAGAGATTACTCGAGTGTCATATTTAGATGTGATCATGGTGAGGGGTAAATGGAGATGGTTTGGGCATGATCTTCGTACTTGCCAAGAGAGGTTAGTTCACCAAACTTTCAACTTGGCTTTAAAAGGCACTAGGAGAGTTAAAAGACCCAGGCGTCCTTGGCTGAGGACTATGATTCATGAAGTAGGAGACAATAATTAGGGAAGTTTTGATGTGAGAGCTCAAGATAGAGATGCTCTACGAAATCAAATCGAGGCCCTTTGCGTCAATAGGCGTAGGAGGAGATGATGATGATGATGATGATGATGATGATGACGATGATGATGTTATTACTTCCCTTGGTTAGATGTGGTAATTATGACAGAAAAAAAACGCTGTAGTTATTGTGAAAGATGTAAAGGGGATTTGCAGAGTGAAAGGTAATAGAAGTCTAGGAACTACTCTCTTACTATCCATAAGAAACTATTTACTTTGCCGGTACTGGAAAAATGTACGAGAAGTTAATTAAATTCTTGGCATATCCCATGTTAATGTTGAATGGTAAATCAGGTGTTTAACACTGAGCCTTCTGGCTATATATATATATATATATATATATATATATATATATATATATATATATATATATAAATGTATATATATATATATATATATATATATATATATATATATATATAGATAGATATATATGTATATATGTATATATGTATATATATATATATATATATATATATATATATATATATGTATATGTATATATGTATGTATATATACACATATATATATATATATATATATATATATATATATATATATATATATATATATATATATATATATATATATATATATATACTGTATATATGTCATTATCATCATCAACTCATCTTACGCCTATTAACG
>NC_090754.1:28187867-28205367 GCF_036898095.1 Palaemon carinicauda | reverse complement strand
GAATGTTTTCTTAATACAGTTGAAGATCTTCGTTGGTAATTTGGTTAAGATCAATTATTTTCAAAGAGAAAACTTAAATGTCGTCAGTTATCTATTGATATTTCTAACACAATTTTGGTGATTAGTAGGAAACACCATATAACTTTTACTTTTAAGTGAATGTTGGAAGTTTCAGATATTTGTCTGTTCTATAACAACTGAAAACTGTATCTTTTTTCTGTGTTGGAAAATATATCAGCAATGGAGTACATATTATATCCCTCCCTTGCCTAGAATAAAAGGATGCAAAGAACCTAGTAAAAAATTTGCAATGATTCAGAGATGAGCTGAGACGAATCGATTATTTGGATAAAGTTATCTATGATTGGATAATTTTTTTCCGAAATAGTTTTTGTGATGGGTTGGTGAAGATTCAGCTATCATCATATTATTGTTATTTTTTTTTTCTTTCCCTTAATATTATTCAGTTTCCTCATGGAAGGGGAGGTGTTTTCCTTTTCAGAGCATATATATATATATATATATATATATATATATATATATATATATATATATATATATATATATATATATATATACACATATATATATATATATATATATATATATATATATACATATATATATATATATATATATATATATATATATATATATATATATATAATTTATGTACTTATATATATATATATATATATATATATATATATATATATATATATTTATATATGTATATATATGTATATATATATATATATATATATATATATATATATATGTATATATATATATATATATATATATATATATATATATATATATATATATATATACATTCTTCTTCTTTGTCTGCATCTTTTCCCACCTTTATGTGGGGTCGATGTTTCTGGCCAGCATTCTCCATCTACCTCTGTCCCACACTTCATCACCGGTTAATCCCTTTGATCGAAGGTCATCCTTGATACAGTCCATCCACCTTCGCTTTGGTCTCCCTCTCCTTCTCGTTCCCTGTACCTCCATTTCCATGACTCTCCTCCTAATATACTACAAGATTAACAAAACGACCTGCTTTGTGTTACTAAAAGTAAGTTTTAAAATGTTACATTCTAAAATTGCGGTAATAATATTAGTAATAATAATAAATAAACTTTACCATTTCTAACTATTAAAGATATTTACTTGGTAAATACCAGATCATAGTTTTCAGAATTTCCTTGTAACTTAGTAAACTTTCACTTTCACCCAAGTGCACTTTTTCAGTAATACAAAATCTATGAATAATCAATAATGAGGCTATTTCACTCCTATGTACCGTACATGGTTCATACACTCGGACACTGTAACTTTTTTGTTTTTTTTTTCTCTCTCATTCTCCTCCTTACTGGTAATAAAAACTAGTTTTATCTTGCTATTGCATGTATACTGTTTGAATTTTTTGTCCTTCTTGCTCTCAACTATCTGTATATAATCTCGTTGTCTTGTTGAATCAAGTCAATTGCATTCATCTCGCCTTCTTGTTAGTACCTAACAGCCACTTTGCAGAGTTGGTGACTGCTGGAGGACCTGCTCCCTTCCCCCATACTGTTGTGCCCAACTCTTTGACTATGCCGACCATGACTCTTCTATCTACGCTCCATCCATGAAATGATCACTCTTCCTCAATACAGAGGTATTTGCCTGGTTTCAGCTCACAGAGGTTCAGTTTCACATGAAAGGTGTGACTCGCTCAAGCACCAAAGCAGACTATGTCTTTGCGGCGACCCCAGAGGTCACTTTTCTGGAAATATCCTACTGGCTTTGTGACCAGGAGGATGCTCCAGTAGCATATGACGCCCTCAAAACATACCTCCTTGGGCAGTGCTCACTATTGCCAGCTTCCAGTATAGCCAATAATTTAAAGCTCTTTCAACAACCGTTGGGGGACCAAAAGGCTATGTTCGCTCTCAGGGAAATGACTAGTATTGCTAGGATATGACCTGCCTCAGTAGGCTCTCCTCAGGATCTGAACCAACAACAAGCACTTTAGATACAACGCCTACCCAAACCTGCACATGCCATCATCCCGGATGTCATTATTTTGCCTATGAATGACCTGATAACCAAAGTTGACACCCATATGGACAGCCACTTCACCACCTTCAAGGCCTCCATCAAAGCCTTCACTCTTGACGACGAGGACAACTATTCAACATGGACTGAAGCTGACTTGAATGTGGTAGGATACAGACGTCCACCCCATGATGTGTCGGAGCAGCAATAAAGCTGCCCACTACCCGTATATGCTGCCCCTCTCTCACACACGAACTAACGACATCTATAGCCACTTGCTGACGCCCATCGAAAGCAGTTATGCTACTACCCCTCCAGAATCGGGGCTGCTGCGAAGAAATGTGCCAACAGTTGTGAGTGGCCAAAAAACTTGTAAGTAAGCCATCACTTGTGGCGGTGGCTCATCGACGGTTAGTTAACACAGACTCATACTTGTTGTTAACCTCTTAACTCCACCACCTCCGACCTCGCTCTTTACATCAGCACACCCATGAAACCTACATCATCCTCGTCACATCGTACCCGGAAGTCTTCCGTCCAGAACTTTGCCAAACACCAACAGTTCCCACCAAGCATGGTATTTATCACCATATCAAGAAGATGGGAACCCCAGTGTTATCCAGATTCCGGCACCTAGTCCCAGATCATTTGGCAGCTTCTAACAGAACGTTCACCAAAATGGAAGAAAGAGGCCTTTGCTAAAAGGCCACAAGCCCATGTTCATAATCCGTATTCATCGTCCTGAAGAATTATGGCACCCTATGCCCTTGTGGTGATTACAAGTGTCTGAACATTCAGACAAAACCGGATTAATACTCCCCTTCAAAACATTTCTGACATTACCTACTGCTTCCATATAGTGAAGGTATTATCCAGTCTTGACATCTTGAAGTAGTATTACCATGTGTCTATGAACCAACAAGACATATCCAAGACCTCCCTTATCACCCCCTTCGGGACATACACATTCAATTACTCCCGTTTTGGTCTTCGTAATACTGGGGCCAATTTTCAACAGCCCTTTGATAGCATCTTTGACCTTCCTTTCTGTATATGTTATGGTGATGACATACTTTTGTTCTCTTCCTCTAAAGAGGAACATCTCTGTCCCTGACATGTCATCCTTGATCACTTGCAACAGCCTTCTAGTTGTGACAAGTGTATCTTTGACGTCAATGAAGTGTCCTTCATAGGGCCCCGCATTACTCCTGAAGGCATCCACCACCTCCCTGAGAAGGTATCAGCTGTTTAGAACTTTCCCACACCCTCGACAGTCAAAGCACTTCAAGAATTCTTGGGCATGATAAATTAATATCACCAGTTCTTGCCCACCTCTATGCCTCCCTCAATGATAAACCAAAAGACCTGAAGTGGTCTTCTGTAATGCAATAAATTCCCTTTCGACTGTTGCTGCTCTCACCTGTCCCGTGCTATATGCCCCTCTCCTTCTCTCCACCAATACCTGTGATGTTGTTATTAGTGCAGTATTTGAGCAGCTGGTCCGCAATTTGCCCAGCCCATTGGCCTTCTTTACCCAAAAATACCTTTCAAGGCAGAATCTGCTTACTCTACCTTTGACTGTGAATTGCTGGTCGTGTATTTGGTTGTCCGTCACTTTCACCACATCTTAATGGGTGTGCGCTTCGTCTTTCGTTTGTAACACATGCCCTGGTGTGCGCCTACACTCTACAGTCTAGCGCCTGGTCTGCCCGTCAACTCCAACAGCTCTACCCCATGGCTGAATACTACTGCACCCTTCAACATGTCCATGGGAAACTTAATCCCATTGCCGAGACTGTCAAGAAACACATTGGCCACCATTCACCTGGGATCGAATTACAACACCTTGGGAGCAGAAGCCCAGCCCAAAAACATGCAGGACATCCTACATATCCCTCCATTGGAAAGATGTCACCCTCAACAACCCCTACGCAACCCTCCTCTGTGATGTTAGTACTGGTCGATCGTAACCGTGGATACCTGCCCACATGCGCCAAAAAGTGTTTAATTTCATCCAGGACCTCTCACATCCCTTGCACTGATCTACTGCACACCTACTGAAGACGATGCTCATATGGCATGACATTACTAAAGATGGTAAGGATTGGTTCCAGGTCTGTATTTCATACCAAGCTTAAAAAATATATCGACACACAGATTAAGGAATGGACACCTTTCCTCAACCTCAACATCATTTTGCCCACATTCACGTCAATGTAGTAGGTCCACTAACAACATCCCAATGACACCATTACCTGTTTGCCATTATTGACGGCTCTACTCGTTGGCCTGAAGACATCCCCATGGAAACTGCAACGTCTGCCTCATGTACATCCGCCATAGTCTTAGGATGGATTGTGAAATTTGGTTTACCTGAGTATATTACTTTTGACTGGGGTACTACATTCACCTCTTATTTGTCGACATCATCAGCAAATATCCTGGGTATCACCATATATCAGATAACTGCATATAACCTTGAAGCCAACGGAATGGTTGAACTTTTTCATTATATCCCCAAAGCACCTCTAATAAGTTTAGTCATCTTTTCTGTGTCCTCCCGGGACTAAGGACAACTACTAAAGATGGCCTGTATATCTTGGTAGCTGAAATGGTGTATGGCGACCTGTTGCTCATCCCTGCCGAGTGTTTCCCTTCTGCAACCTCCTCTGAAAATCTTTAGCACCTTCAACACATTGTGGGAAAGTTTACTCCATGCTGCTAGACTCACAAGCCCCTAGTGAGGCAACATATAACAACAGATCTGCTCAAGGGAACGTACGTTTTCCTGCGCATTTACACTAGCAAGGGACCGCTAATGCCCCCAATACACAGAGCCTTTCCTCGTGATCCATCGCACAGCAAAGGCTTTTTCAATTAACATTCGTGGCAAAGAAGATTGAATTTCAATTCATAGCCTAAAACCTGCGTGTCTCCTGCAAGATGATCTCCCTTCAGTGTTTACTTTTTTGTAAAAACATTCTTCATTGGAAATATTATCAAAGATATGAATTTTGGAACTATTTGGTTTCATTTTCCAGGCTTCTAAAACCTTCTAAACTATGAGATGTCAGATTTCCTCATCCTCCCTCATTTATTTATCGTTTCTTCAAGGCCTTGTAGCTGAAAACACCAAGTGCCTAACCCACTGGATTCAACAATAAAAAGAAATCTAGACTTACACTGACATGTCCGTATAAAGAAGGTGAAACGAAAGAGAGAATAGTATAAATAAGCCAACAAACAAGAAAGAAGAGACAAGAGGATGGAAATTTCTTCACTCCTTTTAAGCCAAATATTCACAATGACTTAACGATGAGCTGTTTGCCACCGTTCATGTTGATAAAATCACCCATAATTGTAGTAATCTCCAGGCCCAGAGAAGGAAGGATTTATCCTCTGCATAGTATGTTATGACAAGTTAATAGCGATGATGGTTATGATTCATCAGAATCTGAATTCCCCACAAGAGGAATGAAGATTTGGCTGATAATGAACAGATATGGAATTTTGGATGAATTGACAGTTATGGAGATATGGACTTTTATCGATCATAGGAGACAATTATTGGACATGTTTATGTAAATTAGAGGTGATGATGATTGAGAGTCAGCAGAGAAAAAACAATAATTGAAGGAATGATAGACGACTCGAAATATTGAAGAAATCATGTGTCTGGAATAAGGAGAGGGTCGATGAGAATTATTTCAGGAACAAGATAAAATCAAAAGAAAAAATATAATTAGATGTTGTAGTTATACCATTTTGATAATTGTTTCTTTTCCCCCTTCTATTCATTTCTGTTGTTCTTTATTGCCTTTTATTTCACCCATTCCCTTTTTTTAGATTCAAGTTCATTTGTTTGCGCGTAAGAAAAAGAATTTTCGTTTACGGTATTCTCTCTCTATTCATATCAACTTTTCAATTACTAGTAAAATTTCCCTTCCTTTAAAGCCTAAGTCAAAATAGTAAATAATATCTGGAAATTTATAACTAAGAACTAATGAAAGATTAATTTATATTCTATGCAACAAGAACGCCTTTAGAAGGAGAAGAAAAATATGAGTGAGAAGAAAGCGCAAGGTCTAATCATTAAGGAACTGTCCTTAATTGTAAAAGAAAGTCCAGAAATAAGAAAGATTCCCAGGAAAACTTCGAAAACAACAGTCGAAACAAACATCTTTATCTTTATCATTGATTAGAACTATAGTATGAAATTTCCAAAATCCGCTTAACAAACAAAAACTTTTAATGATGGAGTTTCTGAACAACTTGACTAATATGGAAGTAAATTATCCTCGGTGGGATTCCGAACGTGTCCCCAACAGACTTTCAAGTCCAGAATGAATTAAGAGCCATAAAGAGAACTGTTGAAGAGTTTCTAAATATTATTACTCCATAAACCAGTAAGAGAAAAGTATATTAGTATTTTTCATAATTTTATTATTTCGTAAGAAGAAAATTGAGGGATCAATTCAAGAAAGATTTCCATCTCTGAGTAAAGAGAAAAGAAAAGATTCATAAAATCTCCTCAACACAACGAGCTGTATTGGAGTGGATTGAGAGAGGAATATTCCCTGTGAGTCGGGAGTGATAATGATTTTGTCCCTAATGACTGATCATCTAGAGAGAGAGAGAGAGAGAGAGAGAGAGAGAGAGAGAGAGAGAGAGAGAGAGAGAGAGAGAGAGAGAGAGAGAGAGATTGCATCACTGACAGTTTAAAGGTGATGATAAGGATTCAGAAGACGTGAGGAGAAAAGATTGAACCAGCTATGGGGAACACAAATTGTTATTGGTCTTGGCCACGAGGGTCGAAAGACTTTTCATGGAACTAATTTAAAAAAAGAAGTGGGGAGAAATAAAGAATGGGACACCAGATAAATAGAAAATATAGCGCATAAGTCATTATTTTGTTATGTATACTCACACACACACACACACACACACATATATATATATATATATATATATATATATATATATATATATATATATATATATATATAGATATATATATGTATATATATAAATATGTATATATATATATATATATATATATATATATATATATATATATGTATATATATATAAATATGTATATATATATATATATATATATATATATATATATATATATACATATATATATATATATATATATATATATACATATTTATATATATACATATATATATATATATATATATACATATATATATATATATATATATATATATATATACATATATGTATATATATATACATATAAATATATATATATATATATATATATATATATATACATAGATATATATATATATATATATATATATATATATATATATATATATATATATATATATATATATAGGCAATGCTCTCTTTAGTAATATTTGGATTAATAATTTGCAATCTTTTTTTAATATTCACAGGTTTTACTGAGTTTCCTCAAGACTAATCTATGACACAGATGATAACATATAAAAAACTATATGAACTGCCTAAAGGAAAATTTTATCAGTAACATAGAACAAACATTTGAAGTAATTAACATTAGTAAACTAAACAGCAATTAAAAAGAGATGAAATTTAATGTGGAAAGGTTATTACTTTGTTAACAAAATGTCAAACGTAACAAAGTATGCATTGATATTGGAATATTGTCGTTCAATGCACTTTCTATCAATTTTGACAGAAAAGTAGATAAAGGAACGAAAGGCAAAAGTTTTGATAGATGTTTTCTACTATCTTTGGTAAATGAATAGTTCTCGGAAATTTGTTGATGCTGTGTCAAATACAAGTCGTACGACTATTCTTAAAATAACAGCTGTAACCTAAATGATTAAGCACATTGATATCATTCTGTAGATCCCTTTTCAAGATCTAAATTTTCAATTATATGGTACATAGGATTTTTCACCAATATGTTTTTTTATAGGCAGTAGTAAAATTAAATTCTTGACCATAGAATATTTAATATATAAGAAAAATGGATTTGTGAAGACTGCAATTTCACTGGATATAGGAAATAACATATGGTTTCATAATAACACACTCGTTTATCACCAGTAGGTTTTAGTTTATACAAGAATATAAAACATCCTTTAATCACTGGAGTTTAATCACTTTTTTAGTTATGATAAAAAAAATAATTCAACAAGCAAAATGTGGAAATTTAGGAACCTAATAATGTTGGATGAAAATCAGGCATTCTAAGACCTGTGAAACCTGCACTGTGACATCAGAAATATACATAGAATATTGTGGAACAGCAAAAATGTCGTCCAACAATATCTTCTCACAAATAGATACGTTAGCAACTTACCTGCTAAGTCAGGTTCAAATGAATTCTTAGACAGCAATAAAAAACTTTATTCTGATCAATATTCTACAATCACGAGAGGGCAAATATTGTTGGAAATAAAAGTAAGGCAAACTAATGCAAGATAAGTTTCACTAATTGTTGGATGCACATTGCCGAAGCTGCAACAACTTAAATTTTCTTTTCAAAAGCCATGCAGTGTCTTTAATGAGCAGTGGCTTTACAGGAAACTAAAAACATCGGTAACAACTCAATTTTTCATTTGACTGTTGAATCATTGGTGAACCCCGTTTTAAACTTTCCTGGCTTTAGCAATACTTCACCCCCTCCTCAATCATGAATATTTTGAATTATTTATCTCAGCCACACACACAAAATCTCTCTCCTTTTGGATATTTAGGCCATCCATTCCCAAAAACTTCTCTATTGCATTTATCTAACTGCTTCCATGTCTGGCTCTCTTCATCAAATCTAAAACTTCAGATATGTAACCCATTTTCTCAAACATATCAAATTTCATTCTTTATAGGTGACGAAACCATTTCAAATCACTTTGGTGTATTCGTGCTCGACGTTTACATCATTTTTTTTTCTTAAGTTGTAGTAGTGTAGATAACAGAAAAATCCTGCAAATGATGATACAATCATTAAATTCGGCATACTTTTTCTCAAAGTCATACCAATCAAATCTTGCTTAATT
Source organism: Palaemon carinicauda (assembly GCF_036898095.1). Classification (NCBI taxonomy): domain Eukaryota; kingdom Metazoa; phylum Arthropoda; class Malacostraca; order Decapoda; family Palaemonidae; genus Palaemon; species Palaemon carinicauda. Next base: position 28,196,296 of record NC_090754.1, on the reverse strand, counting down.
GGCGAATTTTAAATCTAAGTTGGAAGCCATTTTCCAAGAAATCTACCAAATGAACCTGATATTGATGGTTTGCTTAGTAATATTTTGTAGTTGTCCGATGTTGTATGATGTAGATATGGATTCCTATATTTGCAAGGCTGCTGAAGTAGATTCTAAAGTTTATAAAGCACATTGCCACATTACCCCAAGAATATTTTCTCAATAATTTTCTCATTGCAGATCTGAGGAAAACCGCGTTGCTTTCCGGGGCAACCCAGATGCGATTAGCATTAGGTCTCTTCATGTGACGGAGTACGTCTAGCTTTAAAACTTTCATGTGAAGGAAGTTGATGAATGAAGTTGTCAGGCACTTCCACGACACACACCTGATATCACTGCTATGAAACTTAGCATAAAGTTCAGTGCCAACTAAGTAGGAAATGTATGTTGGCATCATACTGCAAAAACCTAATAGCATCCTAAATGATGTCTCACTAACATCAAATCAGTTAGGCAGACTCATCTGAATGAATAGGATATGCCAGCGCATGATGATAGATGATCTAAAGTCCGTCCAGGTCATTATTGCCAGAGGATGGATTAATAGATATATGGAATTGTCAGAGAATATTCCTGTTTCACTCACTCAGTGCACTTCCAATCAAGTTAGACTTATACTCTGCAAAACTTGAAGAAGGTGGTACGAAAGAAAAAACATTGAGACAAAAGAAGGTACTGTATCATGAGAGTTCTATTTAACGACACAAATTTGTGCAGAACGACAAAAAAGATAACAGTAATGAGGGCAGTGAAAGTAAGATCCTACGAAATGTTCAAACCACGAGAATGTTTCTTTTGTAAGACCAAAGGTGGTGGGGGAGACCTTAAAGAAGTAATGACAACGAAAGGGCATGAGTGAATAAACAAATGTGTAGAACCAATCACTGATAAGAAATTCCTTGCCAAACAAAGTGAAAGAGATGCTATAGTACAAGAACTGACTGCTTTGTGGCATCGTATAAGCGAGAAGGTGCAGGAGTAAGAGACAGCAGAGGAGCACTACAAGGAAGATATTTTAGCAAGTCATCTTCATCAGTGAAATGAAATTTGCCATGGATGTTATTTTACCTCAGATGTATCACACGCTTATACACTGTAATGGTATTTCAGTTTTCTTGTATATTGTCATTATCGCTCTCCCCTTGCACTGATAACGTGTTTCTGCCTGTATGTGCTTGTAACAATCTGTTTGAATTCTTTATACCTTCTTTCCCTGAAACTCTTGTTATAAAAACTCGAAATTACACAATCTTTCAGTTACCATCCACCCGGTGCATCCGCACATTGGTGACCACCGGAGTGCTCAGCTCCCTCCCTCTTTCCCCTGTACTGCTGTGTCTTATTGTTTGATGATTCCGCTGTCAGACACTGACTCTATTATCACAACTATGCCCCTGAAACTATCATCCTTCGCCTACGTAGAAGCGTTCATCTGGTTCCAGCATGCTGAAATCCAGTTTCGCATCAAGGGCATGATTTGATTAAGTACCAAAAGAGATTACGTTCTCAAGGCAATCCCCGACGACACTTTCCCAGAAATCTCCGATTGGCTGCGCGAGCAAGGGGACACGCCAATAATGTATGAAGACCTTAAATCATTCCTCCTGGAATAGTACCCTCTATTGCCAGCCACCCTCATAACGAAACTTTTTCAGCTCTCTCAACAACTGGTGGGGGACCAAAAGGCTTCGCTCACCCTCAGGGAAATGTCTAGTATCGCTTGCCTACAACCTGCCACTGAAGGCTCTCCTCATGAAGTGAATCTACTTCGTGCTTTTTGGGTCCGGCGCCTACCTGAACTTGTATGTCCTGCGATCCCCGATGTCGATATTTTGCCCATGAAGGACCTGATGATCAAAGTCGACATCCTTATGGAAAGCCACTTCACCACCTTCCCGACCTCCATCAACGCCTCCACTCCTGAAGAACTGGACACCTTTTCAACATCAACCAAAGCCGGTGTGAATGCAGTAGAACATAGAAGCCGACCCCATGATATGCCAGAGCTGTGACAAAGCCATCCACCACCCATATATACCACCCTTCACTTATGCCCCAGCCTTCGACCTCTCCAACCACTTCCTGACGCCCATAGACTGCAGTTATGCTACTACCATTATAAATTTGGGGATGCTGCGAAGAAATGTGCGAATGGTTGTCAGTGGCCCAAAAAACGTGTAGGTAGGCCATTGGTTGCTTCTTTGCTTCCCCTGTCACTAACCTTTTCTTTTTACATGACGCAGGTATGGGCGTGCAATTTTTGGTAGACACAGGTGCATGCCGTTCTCTTCTCCCAAGGTCATTCTCCAGGACACGACGTAGTCTGTCTAAGTGTGGCAAAATCCACCTCGTAGCGGCCAACGGATCTGTGATACCCACCCACTGCCAAGATACCCTCACATTATCATTTGGAAGCGACAAATACATTTGGAAGTTTCTTGGTACTGACGTCACATTGCCAATCCTCGGTGCGGATTTCCTCTCACATTTCCACATCCTGGTCGATGTCGCTCACCGACGGTTAGTCAACGGGGATTCATACTCCTTGATGCCTCTCCAAACGAGCCCCTCCAACCTTGCTTTCCAAATCAGTGCACTCACGGATGCATACGCCCACCTCCTCATATCTTATCCAGAAGTTCTCCGTCAAGAACTTTGTCAAACGGCTACGGTTCCTGTGAATCATGATATTTATCACCACATCAAGACAACAGGGGCCCCAGTGTTTGCCAGATTCAGATGTCTGACACTGGATTGTTTGGTAGCCGCTAAACAAATGTTCGCTGAAATTGAAGAAATAGGCCTTTGCCAAAAGACCTCAAGCCAATGGTCATCACCCTCTCCCATCGTCCTGAAGAAAGATGACTCTCTACGTCCATGTGAGGATTACAGGCACCTGATCATGCAGATAGAACCGGATTACTAACCCCTCCCAAACATCGCCTGCGTGACCTCCTGAAGGGATATTATCAGGTGCCCATAAAACCAGAAGACATCCCCAAGACTGCCATCACCAACCCCTTCTGTGCATAAACCTTCAATTATTCCTGTTTTGGCCTTCGCAATACTGGGGTCACTTTTCAACATTTCCTGAATGGCATCTTAGGGGATCTCCCCTTCAGTGTATGTTATGTGCATGATATGCTTATGTTCTCTTCCTCCAAAGAGGAACACCTCTGTCATCTATGCATTGTGCTCGACTGTCTCTGTACAACAAGTGTCCTTTGGCGCCAAAAAGTATCGTTATTAGGGCACTGTAACACTCCTGAAGGAGTCCACCACCTCCCTGAGAATGTAGCAGCTGTTCAGAACTTCCCCACGCCCTCGACCGTAAAAGCACTGCAAGAATTCTTGGGCATGATTAACTAATATCACCATTAGTCATTGCCGTCACTCTTGGCCCCCTTTAAGAAGCGACCTTCTGCAATGCAAAGAATGCCCTATCAACCTCTGCTGCCCTTACTTTTCCCGTGCCTCATACCTTTCCATCTCTCTACCGATGCCAAAAATGTTGCTATTGGGGAAGTACTCGAGCAGGTGGTCAACGGCTCACCTCAGCCATTGGCCTTCTTCAGTAGGAAACTTTCCAAGGAGGATTCCAGCTACTCTACCTTCGATAATGAATAGCTGGTGGTGCTGGCGTCTGCCACATTCGCCACTTCTTGGAAAGTACGCTCTTCATCATTTGCAGGGATCACATGCCACTGGTGCACGCCTTTACTCAATAGTCTGACACCTGATCCGCCCGTCAATGACGGCATCTCTCCGCGGTGGCTGAATACAATTGTACACTTCAGCACGTCACTGGGAAAATGAATCCTGTAACCGATAGACCTGTCTAGTAACACATTGGCCACCATTCACGTGGGGTTGGACTAAAAATGCTTGGGCAGAAGCCCAACGAAAAGATCCAGAGTACCAAGCAAGTAAGACATCCTGCACATTACTCTGTTGGCAGAATGTCCCTCTTGATGGCTCCAACGCCACCCTTCTCTGTGACGTCAGTACTGGTAGACCCAGACCATGGATACCTTTTCCCTCACATTGTTTCACTGTACAGCTGCTGAAGACAAAGTTCATTTGGGTATTGCATTACTAAGGATGCTAAGGATTGGGTTCACCCCTGTACTTCATGCCAAACCTCAGAAGTACATCAACACACGGACTCAGGAGTGAGCACCTTTCCTCAACCTCAGCGATGCTTTGCCCACATTCACGTTGATGTTGTAGGAACCTTACCCACATCACAAGGATATTATTACCTGTTTACAGTCATCGATCGCTCCACTTGTTGGCCTGAAGTCATTCCCATGGAAACTTCAATGTCCCCCTCGAGTACATTTGCCTTACTCTCAGGATGAAGAGATTTGGTATCCCTGAGTACATTAATTCTGACAGGGGTACCACTTTCACCTCCCAAATTGTGGATATCCTTAGCGAATCAAACAACCGGATACAACCCTACTGCCAACGGTATGGTTGAACGTTTTCACCATACCCTTAAAGCAGCTTTGATGTCCTACTGCAAGGACTTCAACTGATTTACCCAACTTCCCTGGGTCCTCCTGGGACTAAGGACTAAAAACGCTCTTGGTGTCTCAGGAGCTAAAAGGGTGGATGGCGACCTGTTGGTCGTCCTAGGCGAATTTTCTCGGTCTGCAACCTCCTCCGACAATCTCCAGCAGCTACGTCATGTTGTCTGAATATTTATTCCATACGGCCAGACTTACGAGCACCCGACTAAGCCTCACATACCGACAGATCTGCACTCTGCAAAGCACGTTTTCCTGGGCAACAACACTTGCAAGCCATCGTTAACGCCCCCATAAACGGGCCCTTTCCTCGTGATCAGTCGTACACTGAAAACATTCCTCCTCAACATGCGTGGCAAAAAAGACTGGGTCTCAACCGATCCCCTAAAATCTGCATATATCTTTCCAGATGACACGCCTACAGTGCACCTCTAAAGACCAGGGCTCTCTACTTCACATGTATGTCTTTTTTAAAGGGGAGCCATGTACACTGTAATGGTATTCCTGTTTTTTGTATATTGTTGGTATCACTTTCCCCTCGCACTGATAACTTGTTTTTGTCTGTATGTGCTTGTATCAATCTGTTTGAGTTTTTGTGTCCTTCTTTTGCTGAAAGTATTGTTATAAGAGCTCGCTGTCTGCTAAAATAAAGTTAGTCTCCCAGTTACCACCTAACTGGTATATCCGCACAAACTCTACTAATTGTCATACTTGGTAACTTGACCATGCTTTACCAACAGAAGCTAAAACAGCTTGGTGATGAATCACCTAATGTTCATTCTACTCAACTCAAGGACCAGTTGCTTTATCACATTCTCAAGTTATAACCTCATCTCAAATAGCCTAGATTTGATTAGAATCACTTGGAGAACAAGTGTCAGATTCCAAGCTTGTATCATTATTTGCTAAGAAAATAATGTGATCTTCTATACTATAGATAATAAGCAAATTTTTCATCTCAACGGCTTTAGCAATTACCTGTACGTGGCATTCAACATCCCAATCTCATTTCCTTAGAATGAGTGGACTCAATAAAGTTTTCGTATATTTCAACCTTGATGTCCATATATCCATATACAGTATACTGAAGTGTTCTAGGGATTTGCACACCTAAAACCTTTGAGTTTTTATACATATACTGAGACTCAGTCTCTCATCTTGCTACCAATCATTATAATAAATTGAAAATGTTTTAGCATATCATTCACTTTCATAATTTCACTGTGAACATCAACATACATTGTTGCTCTCATAACTATATTTTTACTCCCATTTCCTCCAAACGTTCTCCTTTTGTAATTGCATGCAAGTTCTTTATTAGTGTGTGTCCTTTCTTATAACTATCCATAATCAGTAATATATCATCCAAGAGCAATATTCATTCCTACTAAAAAATGCATTCCTCTGACTTCTCACATTATTCCATCCATAGAAATATTTACACATTCTGTATCACCCTTCAAACACCTTATAAATGCTCTCAAATGTTATCAAAAATGTATATTATATACATCCTCTGCATTCTCCACACTGGCTCTTCCTGACTTCTTACACCACATACAATCTTGCTCTTTATTTCGAACTATTTCACTAACTGCTGTATTCCATAATAAACAATCGATCTCCACTGTCTCCTCCTTGTCTTACCCAGCAAAATCCTTTCTGAATCAAGCCATTCCTATACCGGAAGTCTTACGCTTTCCATTGAAATAAAAAATGGATATTAGCTGCATTACTGGCTAACGGTATCCAAAGAACCTTTCCGTGACCTCATACAGACGTACCTTACATGCAATGGCTAGCCAATCAATTAATCTTTCCCCGCTGTAGCACAATATGTCATTGTAATAAATCAGCGACTGGTGACTTGATTACATCATCAAAAATCCATTTCATCAGCATAATTGTACTTTTCCTACTTAACTCTTTTAGCTCTTCTGTCATTTTCTATTCCCCAGCCTTCTTCGAATTTTGAAAACCTCACCCACTGGCCCTGGACGCCATTCTGTTCAGACAAAATCTCTCCATTTTCTTTCTTTACACATGGATCCATATCTAATTAACCTTGGTCGCTCAATGTCCTTCACTAAAATCAGCTTCAATTTTCCGATACGTTGTTGCTTAAATTTTTTCATTTATATTAATAAGCCTGTCCATCTTCTTATAAACTGATTCTAGTTTTCCTTTTCTGTTAGACAATTGCTTTTTATGCAAATAGTGTTCCTCCAATTAACTTATTATGTCAATCTGTATCATCACCAGCCGTTGGTAGTCCATTGCAGGACAAAGACCCCAGATATATCGTCCACTCGCATCTGTTTATGGTCTTTCTATGCCAGTCTTTACCAACAAGTTTTCTTAGCTCGTCAATCCATCGTCTTCTCTTACTTCCTTTCAATTCTTTTTTTCCCTATATTATCTGTCCTTCTTTTTATGTGATGCCCACGTCAACTTTTTTTTTTGTTACTGGTTGTTAGAATATCCTTTACTTTAGTTTGCTCTCATATCCACGTTGCCCTTTTTTCTGTCTCTTGTTGTTATTCCCATCATTATTCTTTCTATTGCTCTTTGAGTTGTAACTCGCTTATGTTCTAAGGTTTTAGTAAGGCTCCAAGATTCTGATAAGTTATTACTAATAGGACTATTTCTTTAAATACTTCTATTTTTTAGAAAAAGTGCAGTTTTAGTTTTCATATCTTAATTTTTTACCAAAACCTCAACATCCCATACTTTTTCTTCTTTTGATTTCGGTTTCATATCATGAGGAAACGCTTATTGTCCGTCATATGGATGTCTATTCATTGAAATACTCTCGCGAAGTTCGTCCTTAACCTTTATTTGTGTGTATACATAACCTATATATATATATATATATATATATATATATATATATATATATATATACATATATATATATATATATATATATATATATATATATATATATATATATATATATATATATATATATATATATAAATATGTGTAGAAATCACGAAAGCTGACACGTGATGAATATAAAATGTATCATAGCCACGAAAGGGAAAATGAAAAAGACTTGATTGGAGTTAGTACTTTCATCCACTCAGGACATTATCAAACTCAGCAATGAGAATACATATACAAAGACATCGTATTTATACAGGAGAAGGGGATCCAACAGCTGTCAGTTTCTTAATAATTCCGGAGAAGTCAGATTTTAGATAAAAGGATAATACTGGATTAACGGAAAACAGACCTGGACTTAGATTCAAATTTCTACCTTGAGTACAGGAGATTAAAAATGATTCAACAATATTCCTTTGGAAATAGTCATTTACATGGATTACTTTTTCCGTCTTTGACCAACCAATTCTGTGACTTGACCCTAACCAGTGGGAGGCCAAGGCATTATTAAGAGAACCCCTGGAGACGGCCACCTGATGTTGTTTTAATCTGACTGGTATACTTTTTGATGTTTGGCCAACATAAAATAGGTTACACTCTGAACAAGGAATGCTATATATTACATTATTATCATTTCCAGAACTATTCTTAATTAACATGTTTTTTAAAGTACAGTTATATTTAAACACTACAGCAATATCTAGTTTTTTCAAAAGGGGTATAACATCTAAAAAACAAACATGAAATGGCAAACAAAGCATATTATTAATTGTTTCCTTTCTCTCTAATTGGACACTATAAAATGTTTTCTTAGCCTTATTCATACATTTTTCTAAGAAATATTTAGGATAACAAAGATCTGTAGCAATTTTTTCTATTTTAGTGAACTCCTCCTCAATGTAATCTGGGCTACAAATTCTCAATGCCCTAAGGTACATGGAGGAAAAAACTGAATGCTTAATATTTTTAGAG
>NC_090754.1:28160367-28177867 GCF_036898095.1 Palaemon carinicauda | reverse complement strand
CATTACCTTATCACAGTCATCGACCGCTCAACTCGCTGGCCTGAAATCATCACCATACAAGATGTAACATCTACCTCATGTACTGCTGCCTTACTTTCTGCATGGATAGCAAGATTCGGCATCCCAGAGCATATCACTTCCAGCAGGGGTGCCAGTTTCTCCTCTCAACTATGGACATCTATAGGGCATATTCTTGGCATCACCCTACATTAGACTACAGCTTACAATTCCGCAACGAACAGAAAGGAGAAAAGTTTCCCTCATACCCTCAAAGCAACTTTTTACCAACTCTAGTGGGTTTCCACTACTTCTCAGACTGAGGACCACTCCTAAGGACATCAAGTATGTCTCAGAAGCTAAGAAGTACAATATACAGTTTGCCGTTATTTGTACCTGCGGATTTTTTCCGCTCGTCACGTCCATCGAGGATCTCTAGCCCTCACAACACGTTGTGGGGAAATTCACCTCCTGCTGTCAGACTTACAAAGCTCCATCAAAGCATCACATATCGAAAGACTTACACACTGCAACACACGTCTTAATGTGCACCAATACTTTCGAGCCATCACTTATACCATATACGAGCCAAATCCTTGTCATCTCCTTAACTTCGGAAGCTTTCCTCCTCACCGTTCGTGGTAAAGAGGATTGAATCACTGCCTTAAACTTGCATAAGTCTCAAGAGCAGGTCACCTCTTTCAAATGCATGTGTGTTTTAGGGTGTGGCGTGCCATGTAATGCACATACAGCAACCAGCATACATATATATGAAGAAGGGTACCCTATCTTCATTACATTTATAATATAACCATTAACAAAGTCGACGTGAACAAGTTGTTTAATGCAACAAGCTGATTTAAACTCTATCATCATTCAGTTATTATGTTACCCACTTTTTAGGCCAATGTCAACCTTATCGACAAAAAACTGTTGGTGTAGGTTAGTAGGTTGGCCAGAGCACCAGTCACCCGTTGAGATACTACCGCTAGAGAGTCATTTGGGTATTTTGACTAGTCAGACAGTACTACATTGGATCTCTCTCGCTGATACCAGCTCATTTTATCTTTCCTACACATACACCGAATAGTCTGGCCTATTCTGACACATTCTCGTCTGTCCTCATACACCTAGCAACACTGAGATTACCAAGCAATTCTTTTTCACACGAGCTGCTATCTACTGTAATGTAATTTTGCAGTGGCTACTTTCCTCTGGGTAAGGGTAGAAGAGGCTCTTCATCTATGATAGGTAGCTCTTCTAAGAGAGGGACGGGACACTCCAAAATCAAACCATTGTTCTCTGATCTTTGGTATAGCCATAGCCTCTGTACCATGGCCTTCACTGTCTTGGATTAAAGTTCTCGTGCTTGGGGATACACTCGGGCATGCTGTTCTATCTTATTTCTCTTCCTTTGGTTTTTTTTACTTTTTATAGTTTATATATGACTGATCTAATTCAATATTGCAACTGTTCTTGAAGTATTTTATTTTTATTGTTTATCCTTCTCTTATAGTTTATTTATTTCCTTGTTTCCTTACTTCACTGGGCAATTTTTCCCTGTTGGAGCCCAGCCCTTGCTCTTATAGCATCTTGCTTTTCCAACTAGGGTTATATCCATGTTTTTAATAATAATAATGATAATAATAATAACAATAATAATTTATTGAAATAACAACAACAACAATAATAATAATAATAATAATAATAATAATAATAATAATAATAATAATAATAATAATAATAATAATGCAATTGTCACACTTATGTGACTCCTGAGGGACCTGTAAACATCTGTGTTGCCTTTGGTATAAAGTTGGTTATTCAGGAGTTGCCATTACATTAACACTTCCCACGCCCCCGTTATACGATTTTGTCCAGATCATTTGATCATCAAAAAGAAAACAAAAACTGTTTTCTTTTCTTTTATCTCTATGAAAAGTTAGATTAAACTATCCTCTTAAGCAACATTTACACATAAGTTTGTTTAATAGAAAATTAAATCAAATACTATATGTTTAGGATTTCAATTTTGATTTTTTTTCTTAGATCTAAATTTAATTATATAGAAAAAAAAAACGTTGAAAAGTAATTGATGGACTCAAAGGACGATGTAACCTGTTGGGAAAATGTAAATAAACTATATCACAAATAACATATCTAGAGCTATTGAGTAAGAGAAAAATGCTGATTCATATAATTCTGGCCTGCAGATAGTCTAAATATGATTGAATTTCGGTAGTCTGCATAAAATTTCAAATATTCTACCGAAAGAAGAATTCTATAGAAAAGGTTGTTGGGAGAGTTTAACCATCCTCTTTTCTTAGAACGGGTCCATGGATTATGGTGAACCAATTACCTTCCGTCATGATCTAACATCGATTAGATTTCTAACACGCATTGATACTATCAGCAACATTAGCAAAAGTCAAATATTTTGGAAAATAATAAGAAAAAAATTTTCTTTTCATATCTGACATTCTCCATCCTTATTCCATCATCTTGATTGAAGTTACGATATCAACAAACACATAAAACTTGAAAGGCTGTTGTAATAAATCCATAAAAATGGTAAGTTTAATGAAGCATAAAGGAGTAAAATTAATAATGTTTTAAGGAAAAGATCGAGAAGGATCAAAACATCACTTTTAGAGAAAAAAAAAGATATATGAAGCCACAGGAACATGAAGTAAAATTAGGCTGCTGCATAATAGGATTGATTAATACGTAGCCAAAGAAAAGGCTAATAAATATAAATGCAAAATACAGAGGGAAAGAAAAGAAATATGCGGTAAAAAAGAAGCATTCATCATTTTGATTACATTATATCTACCGCATTTATCATCTTCCCTCACAATTTTTCTTGCACAAACAAACTATTGACTTAATGGCCTCAATATCCGTCCTAACCTTACCTCCAGTCACAGTCTCAACTCACGCCATTATTGCTTCTTTCTTTTTTAATCTTCTCCTTCCTCTATATTCTCTTACATATGATTAATAATCTAAGGAAAGATAAGGAAAAGAATGAAAAGAGGAATAGGCCTTATTATCGTTGAGAGACAGGCAGAGCACAAGCGGAAAAGACCCAAACCAAAATTCCAGTGACTTGTCTTTGTAATACTACAAAATGAAAAGCAGTAGAGAAAATCTATAGAAAATCTCAAGCCGTCAAAGAGAGCCTATCTTGATAAGAATTCAAATTATTCTAAATTGCACAATTAAAATTCGCTCAATAAAACAATATTAAGATGTACCTCTACCATTACTTCTTATTTTACTGCCCTTATGATCACGTGATAGAAGAAGGGGAGATAAGTACTAAGATTATCTGTTTTTTCATGTTATCATTTTGAGTACTTTCTGAAAAAGCTTGCTTCACTTAGAATCTGAGTAGTACTTATAAAATCTTTGACATGAGGTGTAATCAAATGAGAAAAATTCTGTCTATCGTTAAAACCAACTTCTATCAGAGATTGGATATATATACATATATCTGTATATATATATATATATATATATATATATATATATATATATATATATATATATATATATATATATATATATATATATATATATATATATATATATATATATATGTATATATGTATATATATATATATATATATACATATATATACATATACATATATATATATATATATATATATATATATATATATATATATATATATACATAAAAACATACATACATACATACATACATACATACAAGCCTCAAAAATCACCATACTTTCAGTTATTACACAGACCAACAAAACACAGCCGTTAAACGCCAATGGACGCATTGTAATCGCGATACTAGTGCTGCTACCAAACGTCAAAGTATAACCGCATGACAAATATGTCTGGAAGGACGCACGGAACTAGAGGGTGCTGTGCATATAATTGCACAAATTCACGTAGGAACTACCCCGAATTGTCATTTTTCACATTTCTCAATTAAAGATAAGATATAGAAGGGTATGCTTTTGTAGTTTTAATGATAGAGTCATTTTGATTTAATAAACATAGTCACGACAGTGGCTGTACTTTTAGACTCGATTGAAGGTCGTCGGTATTGACAGTAGTCAGAGTGGTGGATCCAACTGTTAGCTTATGATAATAAGATACCGAATTTGAAATAACGTTGAATAATGTGCATTTACAATAAAATATTAATCAATGGGGTGCAATCTTTAGGTAAATAATAATTAATAACTGGTACCAACAACACAGGTTAAAACCATACCACACGTTCATGAGTATCTACAATAGATAGTGCTTTATCCGTAATTTTTGTAGATATCTGCGTGATTATTATTTTATATGTGAAGTGGTGCTACTAGAGCTATTGAAAACACTACACGATGAGGGGGGTGAAAACTTGTTAAGGTTTAGGAAGTCATGAACACATGCAATTGTAACATCACCATTACCACTTACTGTACATGTATAGCTGTTCATTTTTAATTGTATTGGGCGTTTTTCTATTAGGACTAAGAGTGGTTTTGTTGTGTTTGAAATATAGATTAAGATAATTGATGCACAATTTCCATGATATATTTTTCAATTAAGATGAACATATTCTTTACTCTTAAAATAGTCATTATACGAATATTTTGTCTAACTAAACATCAAGGGTAAAAATAAATTTGCCCTGATGAAATTCACAGGTGCAAGAAATGGGTACACAACGCGAAAAGAAAATTCATTGTACCAGAATTGTTGATGTCACCGCAGTCTGTTAGATCCGGTGGAAGATCACAGTATCAGCACCAAAAAAAAAATCTTACTGTGTGGAGAGCATTTGACAGCCGAGCAGTTTACGAATCCCACAAAAAAATTAGAGTTTTTATTTAAATAAGGTTTTAAAGAAGAAAAAAATATACATTTCAAAATGTCGATCAAATACTCAGATTGGTAATTTAAATGGAGAGAAAAATATAGCCCCATATAACACCCACAACTTTCCTCACATATACACATCAAAACATACATACATACATACATATATATAAACATACAAGCCTCAAAATTCACCAAGCTAAATGGTTGATGCCCCTGATTTTTTCTTATTTTAGCCAGATACTGACTGTAAGTGGCTTTCTCTCTCAAAAACTTGTAATATATATATATATATATATATATATATATATATATATATATATATATATATATATATATATATACTATATATATATATATATATACTATATATATATATATATATATATATATATACATATATATATAAATATGTATATTAATGTATATACACACATATACATATATATATATATATATATATATATATATATATATATATATATATATATATATATATATATATATATATATATAGGTGGATATAAATGCATATACATATATATATATATATATATATATATGTACAGTATATATAATGAACATTGCAACTGGTTATACTTTGGCACCAGATGGCACCTCGGTATACTGATTACAAGTTTTAGTATGGTCGTTTACCGTCTGTGGCAAGTAGCCAGCAAATAACTTGCGATGCAAAGCAAGCAGTGAAAGTGTCATGGAGTTCACTAGATTGTATAATAGGTGAAAATGCTGCATTCAACAATTTTATATAATTTTTTGAGTTGGGAACTAGAATAGTAATTGCTCACAAGTTGCCTCCATTTGTAGCCAGAAATAAGGATATGCAATAAAGAGAATCCTTCCCTCATTTCTTGTAAACTATTTTCAATAATTCGCTGATGGACTGGAAAGGATCGAATATTTGGATGAAGTCGTCTATAATTATGATGATCTCGTAGGCGAAGAGAATCAAATCATTTATAAGGTAGTAGGTTGGCCAGGGTACCAGCCACCCGTTGAGATACTATCGCTAGAGGGTTAGAAGGTCCTTTGACTGGCCAGACAGTGCCACATTGGCTCCTTCTCTCTGGTTACGGTTCATTTTCCGTTTGCCTACACACACCGAATAGTCTGGCCTACTCATTATATATTCTCCTCTGTCCTCATACACCTGACAACACAGATTACCAAACAACTCATCTTCACCCAAGGGGTAACTACTGCACTGTACTTGTTCATTGGCCACTTTCCTCTTGGTAAGGGTAGAAGAGACTCTTTAGCTATGGTAAGCAGCTCTTGTAAGAGAAGGACACTCCAAAATCAAACCATTGTTCTCTAGCCTTGGGTAGTGCCATAACCTCTGCACCATGGTCTTCCACTGTCTTCGGTTAGAGTTCTCTTGCTTGAGGGTACACTCGGGCACACTATTCTATTTTTTTTCTCTTCCATTTGTTTTGTTAAAGTTTTCATAGTTTATATAGGAGATATTTATTTTAATGTTACTAATAAAATATTAAATTTTTTTCTTTGTTTCTTTTCCTCACTGGGTTACTTTCCCTGTTGGAGCCCCCTGGGTTTATAGCTTCCTGCTTTTCCAACTAGGTTGTAGCTTAGCAATTAATAATTATATTAATTATAATTTCCTGCCACTAACAACTAAATTTATCCTAGAGACAAAACAAGCATTTATAGATCCCAGGGGTCAAATAAAGGTGACAATTACATGTTTACAATCAACGACTTTTGTAGATAAAATAAATAACATAAAAGCGGATGACAACTGAGTTTAAATTAGCTTGTTCATTGAACAACATTTATATATGAAGTCGTTTGACGGTGGTAGTACTAAAGATAAGTTGATAGTGCATCTTTCATCATTTATATGAGCGTTATTATTATTATTATTATTATTATTATTATTATTATTATTATTATTATTACTAGCCAAGCTACAACACTAGTTGAAAAAGCAAGATGCTATAATCCCAAGGGCTCCAATAGGGAAAAATAGCCCAGTGAGGAAAGGAAATAAGGAAATAAATAAATGATGAGAATAAATTAACAATAAATCATTCGAGAATCAGTAACAACATCAAAACAGATATGTCCTATATAAACTATTAACAACGTTAAAAACATATATGTCATATATATAAACTATAAAAAGACTCATGTCAGCCTGGTCAACATAAAAACATTTGCTCCAACTTTGAACTTTTGAAGTTCTACAGATTCAACTACTGTTTGCTGCATGTGCATTTGTATTACACTGCTAGTAATGCTGGATCTCAGAAATGCTTAATGATGAGTCAGTTATAATTTCATTCAATATCAAAGGAGAGATGACAAGGTTTTGTGATGACACAAGATACTGAATACCCAATTTCTACGAACATCGCAAGAAAAGTATTGATACTGAACGCTCCCACTTCCTGTTTACCTGAATGGAGCTTTAAGTTAAGCTCAGATTCTCTTTTACAATTGTAGGTACCTTTATTTTTTCACAATAATGAAAATAAGCAAAGTATTACAGAAAGACTTTCTATTCAATCTAATTCGTAATTATGTAATATTGTTCTTAATTACATGCTTTGAAATTTCTATTACAGTTTTCTTATAAGTTGGCCATATACTTTCTATTTTAATCAGAATTGATAACTTTTTTTATTATTGTTATCATTATTAAGATTTTGATAGTGCGTCATACTTTCTTAGTAACTTCCTGAGAATTGCTTTTTTTTTGTTCATTTAGTCTTCGCTTTCACCAATGTCATGTTCTCTGGAAGTTTGGTAGACCAAGTTAAGGGCCTCCAGGCTTCCTCCACGTGGAGAGGAAAGGAGATCACCTTTTGAATAACAAGAATTATTTTCAATGAATTTGGCAACATAATTTTAGAGATTACTAGATGGAGCATGGCTAAAGGAAGGGTTGGAAACAGTGCGAGAGAGAGAGAGAGAGAGAGAGAGAGAGAGAGAGAGAGAGAGAGAGAGAGAGAGAGAGAGAGAGAGAGAGAGAGAGAGAGAGAGAGAGAGAGGTTGAAAAAATCTCCAATTATTTGTTTAAATTCTTCCTTGTTGCTTTTGTTCCTCTTCCCCTTTTCCATAATTACTGTTGATCATTTTGATATGTCCTTTTCACCCCCTTTCCTCTTTAGAATCATCATCATCTCCTCCTAAGCATATTGACGCAAAGGGCCTCGGTTAGATTTTGCCAGTCATTTCTAACTCAAGCTCTTAATTCAATACTTCTTTATTCATCATCTCCTACTTCACGCTTCATAGTCCTTAATAATGTAGGCCTGGGTCTTCCAACTCTTTTAGTGGCTTGTGGAGCCCAGTTGAAAATTTTGTGAACTAATTTCTCTTTGGGAGTGCGGAGATCATGCCCAGACCATCTCCATCTACCCCTTACAATGATCTCATGGAAGTATGTGACTCGAATAATCTCTCTTATAGTCTCATTTCTAATGCCACATAACTCTTAATATTCTTCTGATTTTTTTCTTAAATCTACAAACCTGTTGGATATTGTTTCATTGTCTTACCACGACTCATGTCCATACAGTAACACAGATCTCACTAAACTGATATATAGTCTGATTTTTATATGTAATTTCAGGTGATTGATTTCCAAATTTTTCTTAACCTAGCCATTGTATGATTTCCTTCATTCAATATTTCATTAAACTCTAATTTTAAAGACCTTGTATTGGAGATAATTATTCCTAAGTATTTAAATAATTGTACTTCTTAAGAATCACTTTCATTTATTTGTCCGTATTAACAAGAATTCATATTAAAGAGTTTTTTTTTTTTTTTTAATTCTTCTCAATATTTCTTTTCTCAACAATGTTTTTTTTCTTTATCTTGTACAATTCCTCTAACATAAAAGTTTAAAACAAAATAATAACCCTTTGATACAAGAAGAATTTACTTTTATGCAACATTGTGCCTTTGAAAGAATATTCACTAAAAGAAGAAGAAAGAGAAGAAGAGTTAGGAAAACGAGATGTGCAGGATCCCTAAGGAAGTATCCTAAAACAAAATAGTTTTCTGAAACAATAAAATAAATTCCAAGAAGAAAAGGATTTCCAAAAAAACATCGAGAACAATATTGACCCAAATCTCTACATCGTTGATTAAAAGTATAGCTTAGAATTTACGAAATCCACTAACTAGACAACCACCATAATGAAGTAGTTTCTGAACCACTTGAATATTTTAGAAGTAAATTATCCTCGTTGAAATTCAGAACATTTCTCCAACCGACTTTCAAGTCTAGAATATATTAGGAGCCATAAAGAGAGAAGTTTAAGAAACCATAAACATTTTAACGTCATGAATAAGGATAAAAAAAAAAACATTAGAAAAATTGAATCTTAAAATGAAATAAAAAAGTTATAGAACTTTTTTAATTCGTTGAGTTGAAAACAACAATAAGACTAATTCAAGAGAGATTTCCATCCCTGAATAAACAGATAAAAGATAAGAAAAAAAAGAGTTACAAAGTATTTTTATCACAAAGAGTTTATTTGAAGAAGAAGAAGAAGATATGAGAGAGAGAGAGAGAGAGAGAGAGAGAGAGAGAGAGAGAGAGAGAGAGAGAGAGAGAGAGAGAGATCCATTGACTACAGAAGAGAAGAAGAAGAAGAAGAAGAAGAAGAAAAAGAAGAAGAAGAGAGAGAGAGAGAGAGAGAGAGAGAGAGAGAGGGAGAGAGATCCATTGACTACAGAAGAGAAGAAGAAGAAGAAGAAGAAGAAGAGAGAGAGAGAGAGAGAGAGAGAGAGAGAGAGAGAGAGAGAGAGAGAGAGAGAGAGAGAGACCCATTGACTGGATAAAGGTAACGATGATTAGAATTCAGGAAACGAGAGGAGAAAAAGATTGAACCATTGATGGGGAGCATAAATTGTTATTGGTCTTAGTCACGATGGTCCAAAGACTTTTTATGGGACGAATTTAGAGGAACTTGGGGAGAGAGAGAGAATGAGACGAAAGGGGACAGCAGATGAAAAGAAATGCCAAAAACCTTCTTTCTTTATATGAGAAAAAGACAGATGATAAAAAAGTAGCAGAAATTACGGAAAGAAGGAAGAGCGAAGATCAACAAGATAAAATTACATTTAATTGTATTTTTTTTTATATTCATCCATCTATCTATACATTTTTCTATCTCTCTTTATATGTCTATCCATCTATCTATCTATCTAAAACTTTTTTTACTTAGATATTGCTCATGAAATAATTTCTATCAACTCTTTCTCTTTCTCACTCAACTCGTTTGATTTTGTCTTATATCATCGCCTCAATCATTTTCTGTCTCGGCTGACTCTCAATCATCGCCGCCTTTAATCTATAGAGAAATGTTCCATAATCGTCTCCCTTTTGACCAATGAAAGTCCTCCTCTCCACAACTGTCAATTCATCCAAAATTCCATATCCATTCATCATCAGATGAATCTTCCTTTCCTCGTGTGATGAATCCTAACCTTCATCGCTATTAACTTGTCGTAATAAACTATGTAGATTATAAATCCTTCCATATCTGGCCCGGGGGATTACTGCAATTATGGGTGATTCCATCAAAGTTAAACGGCGGCCAACAGCTCATCGTTAAGTCATCGAGAATAATTGGCTTGGGAGGTGAGAAGGAATTTCCCTCATCTTGCTTCACTTTTGTTGAAAAGGCCAGTGGGATTGGAAACCTAATGTCTTTTTTATCTAAGAAGACCCTAAAGAAAGGAAATATAAATGAGGAAGAAGAAGAGGGAGAATACGGTAACATAAAAAAACTCTGTTTTAGTCTAAAACAGAGTTCCAAAGATCCATCTTATGGATCCTTTACCAAATGATGAACTGTTTAAAAAAAAAAACGAAATCGTTTCAAAATAATCATCTTAACGGAGATGAGAAGAGATTATTATTATTATTATTATTAATATTACCAGGGGCCCCAACAGGGAAAATAGCCCAGTGAGGAAAGGAAACTAGGAAAAATAATATATTTTAAAGAACAAATGACATTTAAATAAATATTTCTTATATAAACTATGAAAACTTTAACAAAACAAGAGGAAGATAAACCAGAGAAAATAGTGTGCCCGAGTGTACCCTCAAGCAAGAGAACTCTTATGCAAGACAGTGGAAGACCATGGTACAGAGGCTATGGCACTACCTAAGACTAAAGAACATTGGTTTGATTTTGGAGTGTCCTTCTAGAAGAGCTGCTTACCATAGCTAAAGAGTCTCTTCTACCCTTACCAAGAGGAAAGTAGCCACTGGACAATTACATTAATAGCTTCATTATTAAAGATTTATACGTTTGTATTAGAGATACTATTAACTTCAATGGAGCTTACAGATGAAAAGCATTGAGGTAAAAGAAAAAAGGATAAATTCTTTTAATTTTTGATCAGTTCTTCCAAGAAAATGTGTTTGCTAGTCATAAATGATAGTTTCATTATTATTATTATCATTATTATTATTTTTATTATTATTATTATTATTATTATTATTATTATTATTATTATTATTATTATTATTATTACCAACAGATAATATTTCCAAGGTGATTTTATGTAATAAAAACAACTTTTCTTTGGTTAAATGCTATCGTTTATTTGCTCCAAACAATATTAGATTATAAAGATCGTATAAAACAACGATCACATTGAAAATGAAAACATCTCTAGTAATAAGAAAGAAGATTTTTAAGGCTGTGAAACAAATCTGACATTAATACGAAAATATGAATAATAGCTAAATCCTCCATCCCACCACCACCACCCCACACAAACATATTTTCTGACAACTTCGTAAATTATCTAATTTCGAATTAGATTCTTCTTGCTGACCAGGTCTTCGTAATCATGGGTGACTTCGTCGAAATAATCAATCATTCTCAGCTTATTTCCGAATAATTACAAATTTTGTATTAGCTCATTTGCATCTTTTTTATTTCAGGTAAGATATGGAGGTAACTTGTAGTCGATTGCTAATAGAGTTTCGAACACAGAAAACAGTAGATAATTGTTCAAATTCACTATTTTCAATTGTTGTAGAATATAATCATCTCTCTGATACTATCAGAGCTTACTTACAAACAAAAGTTATATGTTGTTTCCTTACTAATCACTAGAAGTGTGTTGGAGATTTAGATAATTAACTGTACACAACAAACCTTTCTCTCTGAAATTAATTGATCTTAATCCAATTACTACCGAAAAGTCTCTACTGTATAAAGAAGACTTTCATGATTTAATTATACACTATGTCAAAACAGCACAAGATTTCCTTAGATTCCAGCTAAGTATTCTATAGTACCTCTGAAATTAAGCGAAGTGGTTAGGTGATTAAACAGGTAATCTTGGTAATTACTTCCACTCCTTCAATTAGGTGATTAAATTGACAGCAAAACAAAGGCTGGTGGTAGAGGCGCAGCGTAGATAATAGCTCTATCTAGTGGAATTTGAATCAAGGGCTTTGAATAATCGGATTTTTTTTTTCTAGATAAGTTTTCTTCTACGTCATAAGATTGAATATTGATTTCTATTAATGCTCTTCGCTTTCTGGAATTGCAAAGACAATCACCAAGAATTTTCGTAATGTCTTTCCTTCCGTTGTTCATTACATCTCATTTTCCTATTAAATCTCTCCCTCTTTTTCATTAATTTTCTTTTTCTTTATTAAAAAAAAAAAGTTAACAGTTTGTAAAGGATCATGGAGGAAGGAGAAGATCGAATAATAAGTAGCAATAGAGCGGAGAGTATAAGATAATAACTATGATAGATATGATTTCACTAAAATAATGAATTCGCATATATCTTTCCCTCAGTATTTTGCCTTTATGTATTTCGTTAGCCTTTTCATAATAATTTATATTAATAACTACTAATTTTTTCGTGCTCTTCATATGGCATCAAATTTAATTTTTTTTCTTTCTCTCTTTACAAGTAATGCTTTGCCCTTTCTCTTTTCACTAGCAGCGTCAAGCCATCCATTGAAATCTTCGGGAGATAGCTGCCTGGAGGTAGCCTTATCTTCGGATAGCAGTAGATAACTTTTTCAATTAGTATGGCCAGGTAGTAGCAGACGATGCTTTCGCGTACGTTTACCTGGAAGTATTTGTACACGAAAAGAATAGTTTCAAAGAAATTTATATATATATATATATATATATATATATATATATATATATACATATATATATATATATATATATATATATATATATATATATATATATATGTATATATATAATTTTTTTTCATAAATGGTCAATATTACTTATCTTTTGTAACTATCACTATTGCAGTAGTAGACCTGTGAATGATATATATATATATATATATACATACATATATATATATATATATATATATATATATATATATATATATATATATATATATATACATATATATACATATATATATATATATATATATATATAAAGAGAGAGAGAGAGAGAGAGAGAGAGAGAGAGAGAGAGAGAGAGAGAGAGAGAGAGAGAGAGAGAGGAGAGAGAGAGAGAGAGAGAGAGAGAGAGAGAGAGAGAAATATATTTGGAGAGGGAGATTTAGACAGAAAAGAGAGAGAGAGAGAGAGAGAGAGAGAGAGAGAGAGAGAGAGAGAGAGAGAGAGAGAGAGAGAGAGAGAGAGAGAGAGAATAAGCATAATATATATTTTCATAACAGGAGACGCAAGTGTTATGCCTCTGTAATTATTGCAATCAGTCAGGTGTCATTTTTTCACCAACACTCTTAACTCCCATTCATCAGGTTTTGCCTCTACATACCACATTCTACAAAATAATCTTATAAGAATTCCGGGAGTCACTTCATTTTCGGTCAGTATCATCTCTGCTGTTATTCCATCGTACCCAGGGGCTTTTCATCTCTTGAGTTTTTTAATGATAGCCTCGACTTCAAACAAACTGAATTCTTCCATGAGCACATCAAGGTTTTCAGCTTCAGGTATATCAATCAAAATCTTCCCTTTATATCTCCTATTCATAACCTGACTAGGATGTTCCACCCAACGTTGTCTTTCGTCATCTTCTGTTGTTATAACGGATCCATCACTCTTTTTGATGGGTATATGCTTCTTCTTCTGTGCCCCAGTTGATATTTCACTAATAATTCTATGATCGATTCTTACACCATAGCCACTCCCTGAATTCATAGCTTTGTCTGCTTCATCTGCTTTATTGTCTAAATACTGTCTCCAGTCATCCCCTGGCTTTTCTTTTGATTTCATTATCATTACTGGAATACTTACTATTCCCTACCATGAAATTTTCATTACGTCCTCGAAAACTTTCAACAATCAATTTTTGTCCTTGTCTCATTTTTATAGTATCCCAAGTATCACTTTATGTTCATGGCTTTCTCCTTGTAACTGAGTGTCTTGGGACACGCATTTACATAAAAAAGCCATGGCTATCAAATGATAGCCTACTTGGCATACTATAAAAGGGAGATAAAGACAGAAATTGAATGTTGAATGTTTTGAGAAAAAAATGAAAATTTCAAAGTAGAACATACTATGTATTCCATTATTGAGTGAAGTCAAAAGAAAAGCCAGGAATGACCGGAAAACATATTTAGACAATAAAGCAGATGAGGCTGACAAAGCTATGAATTCAGGGAAAGGCTTTGGTGTAATAATCGCTCATAGAATTATTAATGAAATCTCGACTGGGGCAAAGAAGAAGAAGAATACACCCATCACAAATAAAGATGGATCTGTTATAACAACAAAAGATGAAGAAAGACAACGTTGGATGGAACACTTAAGTGAGGTTATGAATTGGAGATATGAAGGAAATAATTAGATTAATATACCTGAAGCTGATGAAGACCTCGATGTGCCCATGAATGATTTCAGTGTGTTTGAAGTCGAAGCTATCACTAAATAAACTCAAGAGAATGAAAGCCACTGGATACGATGAAATAAATGCCGAGAAGACACTGACTGAAAATGAAGCGACTCCCGGAATACTTACAAGATTATTTGTAGAATGTGGCATGAAGAGGCAAAACCTGATGAATGGGAATTAGAATGTTGGTGAAAATGGCGAAAAAAGAAGACCTGACTGATTGCAGTAATTACAGAGGCATAACACTTAGGTCAGTTGTTATGAAAATATATAGTATGCTTATTCTAAAGAGAATGGAGAGAAAGATTGATGAAAATCTGAGTGAGGAACAAGCTGGATTTTGGAAAGGTACAAGTTGCAATGATCAAATTTTTATTTGAGACATGTGCAGTAATGTATAGAATATATAAATCCACCATTGATAGCATTTGTGGACCATAAAAAGCCGTTGATAGTGTGGACTAGTGAATTTTGTGGAGAGTCCATGAGTAACTATAGAATTCCTCTTAAATATATTAATTTGATTAGGCCTGTTCATGCGCATAGCTAGTGCAAAGTTAATGTTAATGGAGTCCTTTCAAATGAATATCCACTGAACAGCGGAGTACTCCAAGGGAATGTGGTATCACCTATGTTGTTTAACCATACTCATGGTATTTTGTAATACGTAGAACAGTCAGCGATGATGGAGAAAGATTGGATTGGATTGGTGATAGGAAATTAGCAGACCTAGAGTATGCTGATGATGCTGTCCTTGTTAGCAGAACACCACAATATTTCCAATGCTTCCTTACCAGAATGCAAGAAATATCACACAAGGTTGGGGTCAAGAGAAATAGAAGAAAGACAGAGATGATGAGACTGGAGTATGCAATGGAAGATGAAATATCATTAGAAGTAGAAAGAATTAATGAGGTAGAATCATGTATGTATTTAGGAACTATAATCTCCAGTATAGGGTCTTTAGAATTAGAGGTCAGTGAAAGATTGAAAAAAAGCAGATTAGACAATTTATCAGCTTAGTGAGATCGGTGTTACTATATGGACATGAGTCCTGCTGTGACAATGAAACAATCTCCAATAGATGTAGTAGATTTGAGAACAAAGCCTTCAGAAGGATATTGAGAGTTAAATGGTAGGACAGGATTAAAAAATGAAACTGTAAGATTACTCGAGGGCCATATGTGGATGAGATCATTGTGAGAGGCAGATGAAGATTGTTTAGGCATGCTCTTCGCACTCCCCAAGAAAGATTAGTTCACCAAAAGTTCAGTTGGGCTCCACAAGGCCCTAAAAAAGTTGGAAGACCCAGGCCGACATGGCTGAGGACTCTGAAGCACGAAGTGGGAGTTGATGAATGGAGAAGTATGGAATTAAAAAGCTCAAGATAAAGATGACTGGAGAAATCTAACCGAGGCCCTTTGCGTCAATAGGCGTAGGAGGAGATGATATATATGTATATCAATACACACACACACACACACACACACACACACACATATATATATATATATATATATATATATATATATATATATATATATATATATATATATATTCTGTCACGCTCAGGGGTAGAGTAGTAGTTATACCCTGTGAGGAGGGTTACCCCGTGAGATACACTTGAAAACCACACTTCCCACAAATTGCCAAACCAGTGGGTTGTGGTTAGGATTCGGAAAGGGGCAAGGATGGGAATGGTTGAATCTAATTTTGTGCATGTGTGTGCAAATCTATCTAAATATTTCATCATCATCATCTCCTCCTACGCAAATTGGCACAAAGGCTAGATTAGATTTCGCCAATCGTCTCTATCTAGAGCTTTTAAATCGATACTTCTCCATTCATCATCTCCTACTTCACGCTTCATAGTCTTCAGACATGTAGGCCTTGGTCTTCCAACCCCTCTAGTGCCCTCTCCATGATCTCATCTACATTATTATTATTTTTTTTTTTTCTTATCAGTACATGCTAAGCTACAATCCTAGTTAGAAAACCAGGATGCTATAAGCCCAGAGTCCCCAAAAGGGAAAATATCCCAGTGAGAAAAGATAACAAGATAAAATATTTTACGAACAGTAACAACATTAAAATAATTATGTCATATATAAACTATAAAAACAAGAGGAAGACAATTAGATAGAATAATGTGCCCGAGTGCACCCTCAAGCAAGACGTGGACTCTAACAAAAGACAGTGGAAGACCATGATACAGGAGCACTACCAAAAACTAGACAGCAATGTTTCATTTTGGAGTGTCCTTCTTCTAGAAGAGCTGCTTGCCATAGCTAAAGAATCTGTTCTACCCTTACCAAGGGGAAAGTAGCCACCAAAAAATTGCAGTGCAGTAGTTAGCCCCTTCGGTTGAAGAAGAATTATTTGGTAATCTTGGTGTTGGCAAGAGGAGAATTTATAAAGAATAGGCCAGACTATTCGGTGTATGTGTAGGCTAAAGGAAAGGGAACCGTAACGAAATAGAAGGATCCAATGTAGTACTGTCTGGCCAGTCAAAGGAGCTCTCTATTACTATTGAAACTTTATGCTTCATCAGCATTGCCATTTATAGGGATTTATTACCACATCGCTTAATGTTTTTGTTGTTCCCGTAACTTAGAGAATTGCCCTCAAGACTCGTGTTTCCATAAACCTCAACTTATTCTCTTCACTAACACTAAGGAGTAACTTCAACTAGTTTTCCATAATTTCTATTTGAAGTAGAAATGTACTATCACTTTAACTTTGCATTTAAATATATATTTTTGTGTGCAGAAGAT
>NC_090754.1:28132867-28155367 GCF_036898095.1 Palaemon carinicauda | reverse complement strand
ATATATATATATATATATATATATATATACATATATATACATATATATATATATATATATATATATATATATATATATATATATATATATATAGATCAACCCTCCACAGTAATAAGTAATTACATCAAAATTTTAAAAGTTAAATAACCTATTATGAATAAGAGCATTATTATTTGAAAAAAAGGGGAAAAGATACCGGTCCCAAGAAACATCCAAACAACAATAGATAGAAATCGGCATAAATACAGTGATAAAAAAGAATCAGTAATGGACGTAAATAACAAATGAATATCAGAAATGATCAAAACACGGAAATAAAACTAAATCGTGTCTTATTCCTCCATCTCTCTGCCATGTTCCGAGTAACTTTGAACCTTAAAATTAGGCCATCGACTTAAAGGTTAATTCCTCCGAAGATTTATGCGCCCCATCGACAGCTGAATCTTTCTTTCTATCTCTGAAGAATACGAATCACCTGCCTTTAACCTTTCAGAGGAAAGGACTGAATTTATAATTCGACTCTTCTCGCTGACGAGATCGTCGTAATTAACAATGATTTCATCAATGATGAATGACCCTTCCCAGCTCTTCATAGTCATTGTAAATATTTCACTCTGGGAGGTATGAAGGATTTTCATCATTGTATTTCAGTTCTTATTTATTAAGGGGAATTGATAATCCAGTTCGATGGAGTTTTCTCGTTCTTTCAATTAAGGAATGGAAGGAAAATCAGTTATTTCTTTAATTTTCTTTCATGAAATTCCCTCTTTCTTTTTTCCTAGGTGCAATATGATTTTAGATTTCTGCTTATTGCTTATCTTTTACAAATTTTGACAATGAAACTGAATAGTCAGACACCCAAATGTGCAGCTAAACATTCCTTTCACTCTTTAAACTTTACTTGTCTCTGAAACATATTTTATGCCAACATTCAAAACTTTGCATGTTGGGAATTAGTTATAGATCCCTCAATGAGTTAAAGATGTTAACACGCACAACAGTGTATAAGTATCGCAAAGATGTAAAACTTAAATTTTCCAATTTTTACGTTTTATGGAATAGGAGACAATAATCGAGAGACTAGATGGAAGAACAATTAGTCTTGGTCATTACGTTCACATTTTTCCTTTTTCTTGATCATTTGGAAACTAAAAACCAAGGTGAGTAGTGTAGGAGATCTGGGAGGGGATAGGAGTGGAGGGTCGCTAACACAATGGTTTAATCAAGAGTTTAGTTTTATATGATGTAAAATAATTTGAAAAGTGATTTTGTCACGGTATAATATCATTGCAACTTCCTTTTGATTTATTCTCATCAACTCCATAATACTGTGTCACAAGAAGTAGACGAAACAAGAAAGCAAATAATAACGAGACGAATCCAGGCACAAGCTTGAACTACTTGTGACAACTGCTCTGGTATCGTCAAATAGACTATGTTTTTTTTTTTTCTTAAACACGCCATAAATCTAGAATCTTCTTCCCTCTTCATTCTCCGTCTTCTTCTTTGTCTTAGCCTTTATCTCTGTTCCTTTTTCTTATGATAGTAGTGGCATGGAATAAATGTAGAGAAAGAGAAGAAAGGATAGAAAAATGCTATAAAACGTCCTGACCTTAAATCTTTCAAGAAGAAAGTTCCATTTGCTTGAGAAAAATAGAAGCCAACCTACAAGGACTTTAATTTAATTCGATATAATAGAAAGAATTAAAGTGGTTTTCTGTGGCTTAATCTTTATATCGTTCACCTGCATTTTACTTCACTTTCTTTCCTCCGTCTTTTCTTTGCCTCTTTAATGACGGCAGGTAATGATTATGGACTCGACTGCTAATTTTCATTTATCTCTCTCCAACATCATTGTATATTTCTCACGTTCTCTCCTCTGCTTATTTCTCTCTCTTTCATTGATGATTAGCCTTTTTCCTTGGTCTTTCTCTAATGAAGAAATTTATCAGAAAACATTGAGCCTCATTGATGTAGTTTTACTGTATTGAATATCCTAATAACATCGGGATGGGATATTAATCGAGGATGCATAAATCGAGTGTAATCTTATAATCTAATTAATTGTCTTTTTTTGGCGTTGGTGATAGTACTGCTTATTATAAGATTCTGCCTCCGTTGAGCTGGAAGAATTTATAAAACTTAGTTTGATTTTTTGTTGTTGCCTCCCCAAAATCAGATATATACCTTCGGGTATGTATTCACCCGTTTCGTCTGTTTCTTAGTTTATTTGTTTGTTCAAATGTGACCAACTTTACACAAATACTACACTACTGATTTTGATCTAAATTCGTAATCATGTTGGGTATAACCCAAGGATGAATCTGTAATATTTTGTATAAAGTAAATTGAAGTACGAGTACGCAGCAGTACTTTGAAAATAATAGCAAATGTTAATTATATGGCAATATCTTTTTAGTTTTTTTAACAACATTACGCAAAAATTTCTAAACCAATTTTAACGAAACTTTGTGGACTTGTGGGTATGGCACGTGGACAAATAAATTAGATTTTCAAGAAAATACATCGAAATATAAGTACGCAGTGGAGTTAAGAGATGACTGGTATAAACCCTGTCGTTATTATAAAAAGGGTAAATGTGATAGAGTTTGAGAGAAGACTAGCTACAGAAGATAGATAATGGGTACCCAAATTTGGGAACAATTCTGATACCATCCACAAGAAAAAAAAATTTTTCAATTATCTGAAGAAAGCAAGAGAAATTAATTAACTTCTCGACGTATCCAATATTAATGTTGAATGATAAAATCCGTTTATGAAGGAGGGGAGACTCAAGTTATGGAAGATAGCTGTAAACATTGACCCTTGTCCTGGATATCCAACATTTTAAGACAGAAGGGAATCGCGTATTTGCTGAACTCACAAGCATACATATGAACATGTATGCAAGCGAAACTCAAGCACACACATATATACATAAATACATACATACATACATATATATATATATATATATATATATATATATATATATATATATATATATATATATATGTATGTATATACTGTATATATATATATATATATATATATATATATATATATATATATATATGTATATATATGTATATATATATGTATATATATATATATATATATATATGTGTGTGTGTGTGTGTGTGTATACTGTACATAAATATACATCTTTCTTCTTTTTTTACAGATGTGGCCTTCGTTGGGTTGACCCGGCTCTCCTTCCAAGTATTGTCCTAATACTGTTGCATCCCCAAACCATGGCGAGGTGGTGCTGGGAATGTCTCGGTCTCCTCAGTTATTTCCTACAATAACTTTTACCTTGACAGTAATATTGCTAATATCTCTTCTCACACAGCTTGCGTACGCTGCAGACCATGAATAGCAGGTTTAGTGAGGTGTCAAGGTCTCCTTATTTGTGCACTAACCTGCACAATAAGGAGTACCTTGGGTAAGGCCAAAAGCCTGAGGGGCAGGGACGTCCACCCTCCTAGTTGGTCAGTCACCCCTATAAATATTATTGGTTTGCATTCCACTTACAGAACAAATGACAAATTTGGAAGTAATTTGTAATCTTCCTAACGATACAAACTTTACCTATTTATACATACTTGCCCGCCAACTCTGTCCCCGTCGAAGGCCTACCTCCAAGCAAAGTGAAGCTCAGTCACAGGTGTGTGGGTGAGAGGGGTAGTTAGCTATCCCCCTACCACCAGCTAACTGGGAGGATGGGTAGTTAACCTCGTTGAATTCTAATGGCTCGCATATTCAGCTCCCACGAAAGTGATACCCTTACAAATAGCTAAGGTTTATATCGTTAGGAAAAATACAAATTACTTCCAAATTTGTCATATTAATGCCCACAATGGAAAGAGAGAGAGAGAGAGAGAGGAGAGAGAGAGAGAGAGAGAGAGAGAGAGAGAGAGAGAGAGAGAGAGAGAGAGAGAGAGAGAGAGATTAACGCTTATGATATTTTGATGTCTGGATCCTCTGTTATATCATCAGTAGGTGTACAAATGTGTTAATTAAACATTCATCTATAAGCTTCCTTACAATTAGAATTTGATCTATTACTGTTCGTACATCAATTTTGAAAGTTAATATCTTTTATTAGTTAACAAAGGTGGCACAGAACTTCGAGACAAGCCGTACTTTTATTTCAAATGACTCTAACACTGTTTCCTGATTTATTGGAGTAATTTCTTCATTGCTTCGTATCGATGGATTTTATCATCTTAGTAACCACACAATTTCTGAACTGTCGGTATAACACAAGATGATGAAACTCTTGCAAAATGAAGACAATCTGGCGACCTTTTATATCAGGGTCTTTCAAGATCATTGAAACGCTAACATCAAATGGCCATCTATAGGATACCTCAGATCGTTTTACGCAAGAAAACTTTTTTGATGAAAAGAATCCGTTACAACTTTCACTACAAGAGTCAGGGTAACCGATTCACATATAGATAGGAATAGATGACTAAGAAATCAAGAGAGAGAGAGAGAGAGAGAGAGAGAGAGAGAGAGAGAGAGAGAGAGAGAGAGAGAGAGAGAGAGAGAGTTCGAACCCGAAGCAATAGTATCCCATCCCTTAAACGACTGAGGAAACGTCCCTTATGTTCCCCCTTTCTGAAGGAAATAAAAGAGGAAACACATGGAGCGATCTCTCTCTCTCCTGTCTGACCCCAGAAACCCTTGATTGACTTTTCATACAACTTTGTTGTCGAGACTTGATGGTGGACGGAAACGCCAACTCTCCAACAACGGGAAAGTTTGTCTCGGTTTTATTGCTTTTCCATTTGTCTTTTCCATCTGGTGTGGAAAGGGAAAGTTTCCTTGACACATTTACTTTGATCTGCATCACAATATTCGAAAATAATTATAATTTTTTACTCTCTCTCTCTCTCTCTCTCTCTCTCTCTCTCTCTCTCTCTCTCTCTCTCTCTCTCTCTCTCTCTCTCTCTCTCTCTCTTAAAAATGACAGACTGACTTAGGTATTTCTTCAGATCCTTCACTGAGTAGAAATACTATATAACAATTTTTATAATAATTGTATACTCTTACATTTTTTATCTTATTTATTCCCCTCCCCCCCCCCTCTCTCTCTCTCTCTCTCTCTCTCTCTCTCTCTCTCTCTCTCTCTCTCTCTCTCTCTCTCTCTCTATCATGGAAAGTTACCTCAGACTTCTTGAGTCCTATAACTTTTCTGTTTTTCGAAAGATCAGTTCTCTATGATAATAGGTAATTAAGGGAATTTCTAACAGCTTTACATGATATCACTGGTCGTTGATTTTAGGCATACAAATATTAAATCCCTCAAAGCCGGAGACCTTTAAACATATTTTTTCATCGATCGCCAGCCTTCCTTGACTACTGCCCTCCTGTCTTAGTTATACAAAATATATATTTTCAAATTAGATGTTAAAGTAGTAATACATTTTTAATTTAAGTAGGAATTGTAGAAAACCAGTTGATGTTACTTCGTAGGGCTTGCGTGTCGAAGGGGAAAAGTTGAGGCTTCTGCTGGGGATGGAAGAATTTAAGTCTTGGGGGCAGTTCCCCCCATCACCTCACCAAAGAATTAAAGATGACGGCTCATTAGTTAGCAAAAGAATCGGGGAACTAAAGGAAAAAGATTATTGGCTCGTGTTAGTTCCTCATTTCCACTGACATCTGTCCAAAAAAGGAATTTGTTGTAAAAGGTGACAAATCTTCGACTGGGGAAAATATTTCCAGAGTTCAAAGAAAGTAAAGAGGGAAACGTAAGAGAAGAGATGTAAGTTTTTTCTTCCCGGGAAAATTAAATGGAATAACAAATGGGGTCGCAGAGAGCAAATTAAAGACTCTAGTAAACTCAAAATAAATTCTTAAGGAAATCTTCTGTCAGCTTTAGTTTGGTGAAAGGAATGAGAATGGTGGCTTACACGGATTATCTGTGGCCTCAAAAAAAGAATACTGACTTCTGTCTCTACGGACAAAAAAAGGAAATATCTAGAACTAGATCATAACATGTCACTAGTGACTCTAATTGTGAATAATCTTCCATTCTCTATCAACTAATTATCTCGTTAGTTTTGCATTTTTCAAATTTCTCCATATGCCCACGGGCAATAAAAACAGTCACACGAAAGGAAATAGGGTAAAACCAAAAATAACATCTCAATAATAATTAACCAGGGTCAACTGATTGTTACATTAAGACACAGTAGAAAAATGAATCAAACCATTTTGATGCAGAATATGTTACAAACTCATGTTGAAATGTCTGCGTTAATGAATTTCCCATGGTAGCAGCTCAAATGTTCCTCGATGACATTTATAAGATAGGTCAATATAATCAGCATCATCATTAAAATCTAGATTTAGAAAGAACCTTTATCAAATTCATTTCTCAGTTCTATTTCTGACATCCTCCCTCCACTAGAGAGTTATGGGGTCTTTTGACTGGCCAGATAGTACTACATTGGATCCTTCTCTCTGGTTACGGTTCATTTTCCATTTTCCTATACACTCACACACCTAATACACTGGCCTATTCTTTACATATTCTCCTCTGTCCTCATACACCTGACAACACTGAGATTACCAAACAGTTATTCTTACTGCACTGTAATTGTTCAGTGGCCACTTTCTCTTTGTAAGGGTAGAAGACTCTTTAGCTATGGTAAGCAGCTCTTCTAGGAGAAGGACACTCCAAAATCAAACCATTGTTCTCTAATCTTGGGTAGTGCCTCTGTACCATGGTCTTCCACTGTCTTAGGCTAGAGTTCTCTTGCTTGAGGGTACACTTGGGCACACTGTTCTATCTCATATCTTATTTCTCTTCCTCTTGTTTTGTTAAAGTTTTTATAGTTTATAAAGTGATATTTATTTTAATATTGTTGCTCTTCTTAAATTATTTTATTTTTCCTTGTTCCCTTTCCTCACTGAACTATTTTCCCTGTTGGAGCCCCTGGGCTTATAGCATCCTGCTTTTCCAACTGGGGTTGTAGCTTAAGCAAGTAATAATAATAATAATAATAATAATAATAATAATAATAATAATAATAATAATAATAATAATAATAATAATAATAATAATATCCTATCAGCCTCTTGTCTAGGTTACGAGAATAACAAATACATAAGGAGGTATTTTAATAAATCCCTATAAGTGACATTACTGATGAAGCATAAAGTTACAAAAGGAATGATGCTATCAGAGAAGGATGGAGAGAAAGCAAATCATGACTTGCAAAGACGGAAAGAAAAATCAAAACGGAAAAACTACATAATGATGCCACATGAAGAGCATGGAAAAGTAGTTATCAACATAGTTATAGTGATTACTTGATAGTTAAAAATGCTAACGAAAAGTATAAAAGCAAAATACAAAGGGAAAGATAGATATCATATTTATCACATTAATTATCATCTACCCTTAACGTTACTCATTTTTTTATATACGATCTTCTTCCTTCGTGCACCATTACAAACCATTAACACTTTTAATAGAGGAAAAAAGGTCCGGTAAGATGTAGAGAACAACCGAAGGAAAGACATAAACCTAAATTCCAGTCGATTGTCTTTGTAATTCCAGGAAACGAAGACCATTAGAAGAAATCAATAGTCAATCTTCTGACGTCGAAGAAAACCTATCCTGAAGAAAATTCTATTTATTCAAAATTCTTGAATTCAAATTCCACTTGACAAAGCCATTAGCTTCGCTGCGCCTCTACCACAAGCCTTTGTTTTGCTGTCTATTATCACCTAATTGAAGAAGTGGAAGTAATTACCATGATTACCTGTTTAATCGCGTCACCACTTCGCCTAATTTGTGAAGAAGCATCCCTAATTGGATTCTGGGGAAACATAATGCCCTCTTTTACATATTGCATAATCAGATAAGGAAAGTTTTCTTTATGGATGCTTTTCGGTAGTAATTCGTTTGACTAATTATTTACGGAGAGAAATATTAACTGTCTTCTGTTATGTATTGATAACTCCAACACTTTTAGTGATTAGTAAGGAACCAACAAATAACTCTTGTTTCAAAGTAAATGTTGAAAATGTCTGAGAGGTTGTTATGTTCTATAGCAAATGAAAATAGTAAAATCTATCATTAATCTGTTTTTTTTTTCTGTTGGATACCTAAATAGCAATTGAATACAATTAGCCACTTTAATTCCCTGAAATAAAAGAAACAAAAGAGCTAATAAAAAACTAGTAATGATCTAGAGATGCGCTGAGAAGGATCAATGATTTCGATGAAGCCATCTATGATTACGAATTTCTCGTCAGCAAGAAGAATCTAATTACAAACTGAATAATTTTCCAAATTATCGGAATATGTTTGCGGGGGGTGGGGTAGAATTCATCTAATATTCATAATATATTAATATCCCTTTTGTATCATAGCCCTAATATAATCTTGTTTCTTAATACTAGAGATGTTTCCTTTTTCAGTGTAAACATCTTTTTTACATTCTTCATAAACAAGGATAAGGACCTACAACGGAAAATTAAAACTGTCGTAAAGAAGCATAATAATATAATGGCAGCAAGCTAAGGATCCCTCAGTAGAGGCAGGATTATATCGTGCTTACAGAATATAATCCTACCCCTGCTCTGGACAATAGCCTTCATCTTGGCCTCAATAGATGGAGATCGAGGTCCTCCTCGATTACATTCAGACCCATGAAGGGGAAGGAGCCCTCTGAACTACTGATGCCCTCCAACCTCTTCTCCCCGCACAAGCCCTCACTAAAGAAAGAGTTGGTCGAGCTGATAAGATCATGGGCTTCATGGTTCATCAACACCAAACAATACCATGAGAAACTAGTTGATATTCTCGAAGTTGCCATGAAATTCACGCATGTGACTCATAATCCTACAAAAGACATCAAAAGAGAGACCGACAGCTCGATTGAGGTTGTCAACCCAACCACGAACGCCACCCATTTGCCGCTTAATTACAGGGGATTATAGTCTTAGCATCATTTGCGGGAACATCAAGACCCACAAGACCTGGAACCCACTGAGACCTATTATAAGCTAGTGGCGTGTCCCCACGTACGAGCTTGCAAAAATTTTGTATTTCCTTCCTCTCTCCATACATCCCGAACAATTATAACGTATCGTCCTCCGTTCAATTTCTCAAATACACTTTTTCGCCAGATGAGTGGCGAGAGAGTATATTGTTCAAAATTTTCAAAGGCAAAGGAGATGTTCAAGAGTGCGATAACTATAGGGGCATCAAAGTAATGTCCCATACCATGAAGATATTGGGAAGGGGTATGCATGGAAGAATAAGAGAAGAGGTAGAAATAGGAAAAGAGTAACTGAGATTTATGAAAGAAAATGGAACCACAAGTAATATATTTTGTCTGAGGCAACAGGTGGAGAAATTCAGAGGGAAGCAAAGGAATTTACATATGGTGTTCGGAGAGAACTGGAGGACAGATAAATAAGAATAAGGAGGTCCAATAGAGAATACATGTGTCCCGCCAATGAGGGTAAGGATGGAGAAGGTATTAGGTTGGGTGGAGAAAAAATAAAGCGTAGACAAGTTTAAGCCATTGGATCCATAATTATTGCTGGGGATTTTATGGAAGAAAAAGTAAAACGCCATATACAGGAAGGCTGGAACAACTGGAGAGCGGTCTTTGGAGTCCTTTGTGACAAGAGAATACCAATAATACTGAAAGGAAAGATCCACGAGACAGTCGTAGGAACAGCAATGCTCTATAGTACAGAGAAAGCAAGCCTAATGCTTAGGTGGATGTCTGGAGTGACAAGTAAGGATAGAATTAGGAATGACTACATCAAAGGATCAACAAGGGTTTTAGAAATATCAAATAAAGTGCATAAATGAACACTGAGATGGTATGGTCATATACTGAACAGGGAGGAGGATCATGTGGGGATGACCGAGAAGATGTAGGGACTGTGAGAGAGAAGGAAATTGCTGAAGCTGAGGTGCAAGATAGAAATAGATGGAACAAACAAAACATTTCCAATTCCAAAACCAATTGAACCTAACTCATACAGGCCCATTACTCTCCTCAGCTTCATTGGAAAAGTATATGTGAGAATAGATCTTCAAAGACTCTAATGGGTAGTCGGAGAGTCTATACCCATGTCACTGAGGTGCAGGAGTGCATCTCCAATGTCAAGGCCACTATTAACCACAGAATGCCCTAGTACATTTTTTGGGCCACAAGAAAGCCTATGAATTGGCCAGTTCAGAGGCCATGTTTACAGCCCTAGTCACCAAAGGAGCCAGGGGCCATCACTTTTCTTGGACAAAACATTACACTCTAAACAGAGAGGCTGGGGTTAACTTTAAAGGCACTTTCTTCCCACTCACACCGCTGGAAAATGGCACCGCCTAAGGGACATTCTAAGCCCCTTTCTCTTCAATATTTTTATGAAAAAGTATCAATGGTGAATTTACCTTGACAGTTTCAAAATTTCTATCTATGCTGATAGTATATGTTTAGTTGTTCCCCACTTAGTATTTAATATAGAATGTAAAATGCAAATTGCTTTTGATATTATCTCTGCCAAAGGTTAAAGAATTAGAACTTAAATTCACCATAAAAACCAAGGTTAAGGCCATTAAGCACACTGTTCCCCCTCCCCCACCCAGTCTACTTTGCTCGCCAATAGAGTGAGTAACCAGTTTTGCTTATTTAGAGTCAACATGGACTCCATGTCATTAGTCACCCTTCAGATAACAATACTAAAGCAAAGGATCAACTCATTTCTAACTGCCCTCCTTCGTATCACCTTCCTATGACAGGGTGCATCTCATCATCTCCTTAGACTCTTTTATGTTCAAGTTTTATGCTCCCTAGTGGAGTATTTGACTCATGTACAAACCTCTCTTTCATCCTCACAGAAGCAGAAGCTGTAAGTTATCCAGAACTATACTATGAGGTTAATCCAATGAGCATCTATCTGGACCAGGCTCTCCCTACACGGAACAGAGACCAATCTTCTCCCAATTGCAGACAGGATCGACATCCGTAACTGCTCGATGATGATTATGACTTTCAAAACTGATAGAGCCAGCACTCTTTGTAATAAAGTCGGACTTTTTCATTACTCAGCTGACATTGACAACCACCCCTACAACTCTTAGTTCGTGTAACCTCTCACTGTGCTTAGATATACAGTCTAAAACCATTTTAGTATAGCTTGTTTTATACTGATTACATTTAACAACCCCGTTGGGTCATCTCCCCTATTATATTCCATTGCACATCCCTCCTCCTCTCCAAAGCACTCTTCTCCCCTAAATCTTCCTTATTGGCTGGCCTAGCATTCATTAATAGAACCACTGCTAACAAGATAGTTCCGTTTACAGGGGGGGGGTCCCTGCTGCTGTAGCTGCTGTCTACTTTATGCAATAGAAAACCAGCTGGAGGGTCTCCAACGAAGCCTCCACCCTACAGACTGAGCCAATCGCAATTTAAAAAGCCCTGGGACTCTCTCTCTCTCTCTCTCTCTCTCTCCTCTCTCTCTCTCTCTCTCTCTCTCTCTCTCTCTCTCTCTCTCTCTCTCTCTCTGCAATCAAAACTGACACTAAAGTTTTTATTGCTGCCATCAAGAATGCTAACACTAGAGAAAACAAACTATCAATCGCTATCATCAAATCATCAAACAGTTAGCATATGTCCACTAGCTTTACAATAGACAGGTCCTGTTTAACTGGATCCCCAGTCATATTGGCATACATAGGAACGGAGAAGAATACTGCCTTACAAAGGGTGCCCTCCTGGTAGACAATATTAGAATTGTCCTGAACCCCTCCTTTTTACATCTTAGTTAATAATCAATTATTACCATGCCCAGATCGTCAGTAAAGTAATGCAAGCCAATTGGCATCCTCCCACTCTGCCAGCTGGTCTATCAACATAACTACACTCGTCCCCCAGTGCCATCCAAATGATGCTCGCAGGGAACTTGCAGGAATGACCCAATAACTCAGACTAGGGTACCCTTGCTCCTTTAAACTTATCTACACTGACGGGAGACAAAATAAATTTCGTGACTAAACAACCGATTCTCTTCTTGCTTACCCATTCCATTGCTCAAAAACTCTTCTCCTCAGATACGACCTTAACGAATTCTCATATGTAACTGCCTACCTAGTTGCCAGACATGTTTTGGAAAACATAAACATATTTTCAGGTTTCTTGTGCTCATGCCCGCCCCAAGGACTTTCTTTACATTACCCCATCAGAAACCCTTACCCATCCTTACTATCACCATGTCCAAACACTGATCCTCACACAGTCATACTTTACATTCTGCTTGATAGCAATGCCAATCCCATCCTTTTATTTCACTTCCCACTAACCCTGCTAATTAACCTGACCACCACAGTAGGCGATCTAGGTTCCTTCTCCCTCCTTCTCCTACCTCTATTTACTGCCTCTTGTGTCCTCTCTCTGTTGACCAAGCTCTTCCCCCTACTCACTGCCTTGCTCTTAAGCTTACCAAGGACTGTGCCTCCCCACACTGTCAAGTTTCCCATTCAAATCCTTCCCTCCTCACCCGGCCCCTACTAATTGCTGGGTCTTCCCCGCTGTCCTCTGCCTCAACTGTAAACTCTCCTGGAACCTTGTCTCCTACCCTTTTATTCCACTAGATTTTTTCCTACTCCTCACCCAGTCCCTATCATTGCTATCGAACCTTTCTCTCCTCAACTAAAGTTTCTATTTCTCCCCTATGAGGACCAGATAGCTGAACATTGTATTTCAGCAACCCATCCTTGATCTTTTATTCAATTCATACATAGCTATGGCTTGTCAAACAAATAAGCCAAAAATATGTAAACGGTCTTGTTATAAAAAAAAGAAAATCAGAATAGATCCCCCTCTCTGTTGAGAACTACCCCCACACCCTTTCTCTGAGGCTGAGCTTGAATTTGAATAGCAAATACTCCCCAGTTGAATATTACTCTTATGACTCTAACCATCTTGGTCAGAGTCATTCAACTTGGACTTTAGTCTCCCAGCACTGTTTTTACATCTCTCACACAAAACATTCCTACTCCTCACCCAGTCCCTTCGACTTACTGGGTCTTAAGGCTATCAAATTCTTACATCCTCCTCCTGCAGGTGTCAGTTCAGTCCTCAACTGTTATCCTTCTGGCTCCCATATAGATCCTGACTTTTGGTCATCAGCTGCTGTGGCTTGGGTTTGCCCTTGAACCCCCACACCCCCTTCTGCCAGAATAAAAGATGTCTTGACCAAATTGATTTCAATGCTAGATTATTTCCAAAAGCTCTTATAAAAAAATTTTGCCAAGACTTCTGCTGAGGACCGTCCCATAGTTGTGCTCTCGGGTCTGTGCCTGGCTCTAAAGATGCATGTTTTCATTGACCTGCAAGACTGACCACGCTGGTCAAAGTATAGTAACCCTTAAGATATATGACTGCTAGTCTAGAGTAACCCCCGCCCCCCGCCCCGTCCCACCAGGGAGATTAGTTCCGAACAACCTAGGTGTGTGTATCTTTATTTTTTCATTTTCACTTCAAACCTGATGATACAAAAAACATACCTTGCTGCTTGAAACGCGTTGCAACTTGACCTCACTTCTGAAAATGATAAAGAAAGATCGATCACCAAACCTTGGAAAACCCCTGGACTTTGAACATGAACTTATTTTCAAACGTACTCTTTTGAAGTAAAGAATTTCTTCATTTACTGATGAATATATATCATTTCTAAGAATGAGAATAGCACAGATACTGGAAAAGGTTTCTTACAGAATTAAAATAATCCATGAGATAAAATATTGGAACTTTCTTTTTAAAACAGATTTGTAATATTACCGTATTCTCCCTCTTTTCTCCATCCATTTATTTTTCATTTCTTTTGGGCCACCGGGATAATAATATCAGGTTCCTCATCCCACAGACCTCTTCAATACAAGAAAGAATCAAGGTTACCTCTGACATATTTGCAGGAAAAAAAAAAAAAAAAAAAAAAAAAAAAACTTGTTCCCGATGACTTAATGATGAGCTGTTGGCCACCGTGCGATGTTGATAAAATCACCCATAATTGCAGTATTCCTCCTAAGGCTAGAGAAGGAAGGATCTATCCTCTTTGACATGTTGATAACTATGTTGAGTAAGATTCATCGCAAGAGGAAGGAAGATCCAGCTGATGATGAACGGATACGGAATTTTGGAGGAAGTGAGTCAAGGAGATTTTTAATGGTTAAAGGAGACGATTGTGGGACATTTCTCTATAAATTAATAATGGAGATTATACAGCTTTGAGACAACAAATGACTTAAGGAATGCTATAAGGTATAAAATGTTGAAGAAATCAAACGTGTTCATCAAGAAAAAAAGGGACGATGGAAATTATTTCTGGAGCAATATCTACAAAAAAAAAAGAAAAAAAAAAACACAACGTATTACATAAATAGATAGATAGATGGATATTTAAAGAAAAAATTAAAGTAATTTAATTGTATCCTATTGATCTTTGCTCTTTGTTCTTTCTTTAATTGCTGTAATTGTTGGCATTTTAATTTTTGTCTCTCATATTAAGAAAGGAAGATTTTTCTCATTTCTTTTCATCTGCCACCTCTCTTCGTCTCATTCTCTCTCTCCCCAAGTTCCTCTAAATTCGTGCCATAAAAAGTCTTTGGACCATCGTAGCTGAGACCAATAACAATTTATGCTCCCCATCAATGGTTCAATCTTTTTCTCCTCTCGTTTCCTGAATTCTAATCATCGTTACCTTTATCCAGTCAATGGATCTCTCTCTCTCTCTCTCTCTCTCTCTCTCTCTCTCTCTCTCTCTCTCTCTCTCTCTCTCTTTCTTCTTCTTCTTCTTCTTCTTCTCTTCTTTAGTCAATGGATCTCTCTCTCTCTCTCTCTCTCTCTCTCTCTCTCTCTCTCTCTCTCTCTCTCTCTTTCTTCTTCTTCTTCTTCTTCTTCTCTTCTTTAGTCAATGGATCTCTCTCTCTCTCTCTCTCTCTCTCTCTCTCTCTTCTCTCTCTCTCTCTCTCTCTCTCTCCTCTCTTCTTCTTCTTCTTCTTCTCTTCTTTAGTCAATGGATCTCTCTCTCTCTCTCTCTCTCTCTCTCTCTCTCTCTCTCCTCTCTCTCTCTCTTTCTTCTTCTTCTTCTTCTTCTTCTCTTCTTTAGTCAATGGATCTCTCTCTCTCTCTCTCTCTCTCTCTCTCTCTCTCTCTCTCTCTCTCTCTCTCTCTCTCTCATCTTCTTTATCTTCTTCTTCTTCTTCTTCTCTTCTTTAGTCAATGGATCTCTCTCTCTCTCTCTCTCTCTCTCTCTCTCTCTCTCTCTCTCTCTCTCTCTCTCTCTCTTCAAAATTTTCCTCCTATTCTATTTTA
Organism: Palaemon carinicauda; assembly: GCF_036898095.1. Lineage (NCBI taxonomy): Eukaryota > Metazoa > Arthropoda > Malacostraca > Decapoda > Palaemonidae > Palaemon > Palaemon carinicauda. Next base: position 28,140,011 of record NC_090754.1, on the reverse strand, counting down.
GTTATAGGTTGACAGGGCACCAGCCACTCGTCGAGATGCTACGCCTAGAGTTATTTGGTCCTTTGAATGGCAAGACAGTTCTACATTAGAATCCTCTCTTTGGTTACGGATCATTTTGTGTTTGCCTACACATACATCAAATAGTCTGGCTTATTCCATCCACATTCTCATCTACCCTCACACACTTGACAACACTGAAATTACCAAACAATTCTTCTTTGCTCATAAAGTTAACTACTGCCCTGTAATTGTTCAGTGGCTACTCTCCTCTGTTTTTGTTTTTTAGTTTATATATGTATAGTCAATTCTTTTTAGTGAGGCAGATATGCACCGACTCGCAGGAGTGCCCTTTTAGCTAGGAAAAGTTTCCTGCTTGCTGATTGGTTAGAGAAGATAATTCTAACCAATCAGATGGCAGGAAATTTTTCCGAGCTAAAAGGGCACCGCTGCAAGTCGGTACAAATGGGCCTCATTAAAATAAAATTGACTATAGTATATATTTTGATGCTGTTACTGTTCATAGAATGTTTTATCTTAATTGTTAATTACTTCTCTTTTAATATATTTATTACATTGTTACCTTCTCTCACTAGGCTGTTATTCCCTTCTGAAGGCCTTGGTCTTATAGCATCCTACTTCTGTGTATAGGGTTGTAGCTTAAGTAATAATAATAATAATAATAATAATAATAATAATAATAATAATAATAATAATACAACTCGTTAATCAGGGATGGAAATCTCTCATGAAATGGTCTCACTGTTGTTTGTAACTCAGAGAATGAAAAAGTCCTATAAATATCTTATTTCCTCTCGAGATTGAAATGAAAAATTAACTTGTTTTCTATCATTGTTATTATGACACTAATATGTTTATTTCCTTCATCTTCTCTCTTGATGGGTCCTAATCTATTTAAGACTTGAAAGTCGGTTGGGGAGAAGTTCTGAATTTCAACGAGGATAATTTACTCACAAATTATTCACCGAGTTTAAAAACTCCTTCAATAATCGTTTATGTCTTCTTAGCAGATTTTGTGATCTCTAAATTATACTTTTAATCAATGATGAAGAGATTTGTGCAAATACCGTTCTCGAAGCTTTTTTGGAAATCTTTCGTATTTCTTTGATTTTATTTTAATGGTTCAGAAAACTATTTTGTTTTGGGATACTTCCTTAAGGATCTTACCAATCCTTTCTCCTAACTCCTCATCCTCATCCTCCCATTCTTCTTCTTCTTCTTCTTCTTCTTCTTCTTCTTCTTCTTCTTCTTCTTCTTCTTCTTCTTCTTCTTCTTCTTCTTCTTCTAAAGAACGTTCTTGAAGAAGACATAATATTGAATAATATAAGTAAAATTCTTCCTGAATCAAAATCTTACTTAAAAATGTCCAAATATTTTCTAGTTCCTTAACTTTTATGTTAAAGGAATTACAGAAGATAAATGGATGTGATTCTAAAGAGAGGAAAGATCCAGAATGACAGATGGTAAAGAACAACAGTAATTATGAGAAGAAAGAAGAGAAACAAAAGCAACAGGGTAGAATTCAAACATATAATTGCAGATTTTCTTTTAATCTCTATTTATACATATCTCTCTATCTATCTGTCTATTGCACTGTTTCCAACCCCTCCTTTAGCCCTGTTCCATCTTATAATCTCTAAAATCATAATACAAATTCTGTGAAAATAATTCCTATTATTTACGTAGAGCAAGCCTGAAGGCCCTTAACTTGGTCTACCAAACTTCCAGAGAACAAGACATCGGTGAAAGAGACGAATAAACGAACAGCGAGACAATTCAAGTTCTCAGGAAGAAGTTACTAAGAAAGTATGAAGCATTACTGAAATTTAACACTGATAACAATAATAAAAGAATATCCCTTGCTAATAAAGACATAGTGAGGAAAAACCTTGAATATAAAAATATCTGTTGAACATTCTTTAAGAAAACTGCGTTTAAGATTTCGAAACATGTAATCAAGGAAAAAAATTATATTTAAAAAATAGATTGAATAGAAAGTATTTTTTAAGACATTATTAAGTCTGATTATTTCAATTGTTGTCAGAAAAAAATGTATCTACAATTATTAAAGTAATATATTCAAGAAATAAATTGAATAAAAAGTTTTTATTTAGGACTTTGATTACTTTGATTGTTGTCAGAAAAAAAGTATCTACACTTGTTGAAGAAAATCCGAGCTTACCTCAAGATAAGTAAACTAAAGCCACATTCAGATAAAGATAAAGATGTGAACCTTCGGTAACAAATATTTCATTGCAATTTTCGTGGAATTTGTATCCAGTATTCAGCTTCAGTGTCATCACAAAGCCTTGCCATCGTTCCTTTTTATATTGAATTAAATTATCATTGACTCATCGTTAGGCATTTCGGAGATCCAGTAAAATTCACATGCATCAACCAAAGGGAATACAAGTGAAGAGGAACGCACTATCTACTACAACCGCCAACGGACTTCAAGTAAAAGTGTCGTTGAACGTAATAAGCTAATTAAAACTCAATTATCATTTCTTTGTTATGTTATCTATTTTTCATCGAGAAAATTGTTAATCATAAACATACAATTGTCATCCTTATGGGACCCCTTGCAGGCCTTCAAATACCTGTATTGTATCTGGAATAAAGTAAGTTGTTAGTGAGCTGCCGTTGCTTCAAGTCTTCCTCCGCTCCCCTCATAGCTCCATCGACCATAATATCAGATTTTTTTTGTTTAAATCAGAATATCTTTCTATTGAATAAGACACTAATTTTCATATGGCCCTTAACATACATTTCTTCAGATATGTTTTTGATATGATTATATAAAAACAATAAAGCCATTATGTTCGCCAGTGCATCAAAAAGAACTTCATTAAAGTGGTTTATTCAACATATTAAGTTTTTCGAGGAAATCTGCCCAATAACTCATGCTTACCATCAACAGATAGTGGTTGATTTATTTCAAATAATTCACTTATAGAATTATCAAGAACATCAAATACTCACTTGGTATACTTTTTGATCTTCTCGAAACTGTTGAAAGAGACACTAACATTTGGCATCAGCTTTGGTACCACTGATACATTTCAATATTATTTTCAGTTCCTCCTGAAAAACAGGAAATAAATATATGACAAAAAAGTCTCTGTGTGAATAACACTGCGGATAAGAAACATTTTTGGATGATCAAATTTCATCTATTGTAAGCTACTACTTTTGGCCTTTATAACAAGAGCAACACCTGCTCCACATGAAGTTATTTCTTTTTGCTTGCATATCATTGACATTTAAGTAGGTTTTTCAAGTTACTGTATAAATAACTTGCGCTAGTTACGCTGGCTATTGATTTGTATAGTAATTTTTCCAAATAGATTCACCTTCATCACTATATCTTAAAAAGGTAAGCACTCAGGTCTCATTGTCTCTCACAGTTATATCATGTATTTGTACTCATTTTTTCAGCTTTTAAACATGCTGTGTTACAATATCTTCTCTTATTTCCTATAATCTTTTGCTAACAGTATTGATAATGAGTGGCATGACTTTATATCTACCGAATGTATGAATTCCTACACACACTCATATTCACCCTTTTACCTCCAAAGTACGTACTGGTACGTTTCAGAAAACTTATCCCTTTACCCCCATGGATGTACCGGTACGTCCTTGCATAAAACTGCTATTTACATTTTTTTCATATTTTTTATAATTTTTTGAGAAACTTCAGGCATTTTCCAAGAGAATGAGACCAACCTGGCCTCTCTATGACAAAAATTAAGGCTGTTAGAGCAATTTAAAAAAAATATACTGCAAAATGTGCTTGAAAGAAAAATAACCCCTAGGGGTTAAGGGTTGGAAAGTTCCAAATAGCCTGGGAGTAAAAGGGTTCACATAGAGATCGGAAAAAATCTCTGTTAAAAATTCATTCAAGAATTGTCACCCTTAAGAATTAGATTACGACCCAGGTGATTGTGCGCCCCTCTTTAGGGACCGCTGATCTGTTGCAATGTTGATGCTGATCATAAATAAATTTTCATCTATCCCCTTTCCTTCACAGAGGACATTGTAATTTCTTCAGCAATTGATGTTATTCATTGTCCGTTCAATTTTTTATCTTCTACGATGACTCTCAGTCGTCATATCTATCGATTTCCAGAGAAACCTCCCGTAATCATCTGCTTTTTTTACGATTGAAATTCCATCATCTCCCCAATTGTCTGTTTCTCCAAATTTGACATCCTTTCGTCATCAGCTAGATCTCTCCCCCTCTTGCAATGAATTCTGATTCTAAAGAAAGCTAACCAACATATCTTAACAGACTATGATTGTTATAATTCCTTCCATCTCTCTCTGGGGAATCATTGCAATTATGGTTTATTCCATCAACGCAAAATGGCCCATATCAGCTTACGAGATCATCGTGAATGATCTTGGATGATGAGAAGGATTTCTCCTTATTTTGTCTTGTTTCTTCTGTTGATGGTTTATTTACTTTATTCTTTCGTACGTTTCCTCTAAGAGCTATGGATATCTTGATTAATTTTATTGAAGAGGCCAGTGGGAGGGGAAACCTAATGGTCTTATGTAAGGTGCCATTAAAAAAACAACAACTGTGAAATAAAAAAATTATGATAAAAGAAGGAATCTTAATCTCACATGGGCCTGCTGAAGGGTATCCACCACATCCTTGAATGTCCGCCATACGATAGTTCCCGTCTCCATGTAACTTTATATATATACATATATATATATACATACATATATATATATATATATATATATATATATATATATATATATATATATACATATATATATATGTGTATATATATATATATATATATATATATATATATATATATATATCATATAATGAAATTGACAGTAAAATAAGGGGTGATGGCGGGGCAATACTATGAAAGAACCATTTAATCGAGTAAATTTAATATGTAGGATTTAATGATTGGAATTTTCTTCATGACTGGTTCCCTATACAATGTTATAAAATTGAGTATTGATTTTCTCTGCTGCTCTTTGCTTTTGAAATTAAAAAGATAATCAAGTGGAATTTTGTTTAAAAAATTTCCATCGTTCTCTTCTTCTCTTGGAGAAATCTCTTCCCTGTTTTCATTTACTTTTCGTGCACTTTCATCTACAAAAGATGAAGGTGGTACATAAGAGAGCAAAGACGAATTGGAAGCCCGAACAGAAAGAATTAATCATAACATAAGTCAAGTCTGTGACTTGAGGTAAGGTTGGGACTTCTATTATGGTCATAAAGTTGATAGGTTTTATTTTGTGCAGGAAAAATGGGGATACAATAATGAATTATGGGTAAGATGTTATCAAAATAGTAAACGTTATATTTTACCACCTGTTTTCGTTTCTTTTCCTTTGTATTTTTCTTTCATATATTTTCTATTCTTTTCTATCAATGACTATGACTTTGCTGGTGACTAATTTTTCTTGATGTTCCTTTGGCTTCATCTTGTATTTCCTTAACTTTTCCTTTTCTTCTTTCTGATGCTTTGATCTTTCTCGATCTTTCCCTAACAGCATCATTATCTTTATTCATCTATGGTTTACTAGAGTTGTTATTTACGATGATTTATTACAACAGGCTTTCATGATTTTATTTCTGTCGTGACTTCGATTATATTACAGAATGAAAGGATAAGGAAGAAGGGAATAGGATATTATTATTTACCAATATATTTGTCATTTGTTGAATTTACCGATAGTATTGTCGTGTGTTGCAAACGCCATTGATATAAGATCTCGATGAAAGGTAATTTGTTCACCCGAATCCATCTACCCGTTCTGAGGACATCCAAAACCCCCAAACACATTCCACTCTGATAGAATTCAACTATCGGGAGAATATTTGAAACTTTACTCAGACTGCCATATGGTTCAGCAGTTTTTTAATCGAGTGCTCTAGATTTGTTATTTATGATGTTCTAATCAATTTATTTCCGCCTTTCTGTGCACAAATTGTTTTTTTTTTTTTCCTATATTATCAGATCTTCAAAAAATATCAAATTCGACGTCCTAAATATTTCAAAATTACTTTTTCTGTAAAGTTGACCTATGTTATCGTTGCTTAAGATGACAGCCAAATAAACTGATTTAACTTGTTATAGAGGTAAAAGGGAAGAGAACAGATTTCTGTTCGAATGACCCAAAATATGTACGAATAAATAATTCTATATTCAACACTGAAATCAAAGTCCCTGTTTCGTTAAACCAGATTTTCTCTCAATTTCTCTCTACAAATAGAGGTCTAGAGAGGATAGCACCTTTGGTGTAAGCTTCAGTGAACATCAGAAGGTTAAAGAGACTTGTTGTCTTTGTGTCAGTAAGAGTATATGTTAATTAAACATTCCTCCTTAGGCTTCGCAACACTTGAAATTTGATCTAGTTCCGCTTGAGCCTCAATTTTGAAAGTAAGTGTTTGGTAGTCGGTTCCAGGGGCGGCGGAATTTTAATCTAATTCATTGAGGTTTTCCAATGTCACTCCACTTTATATTAGCGACTTTTATATCTCCTCTTCAAAATGCTATGAATGACGATACTCAAAATTTGGAGACAGGATGTAGTATTGCTTCATAATACATTGATAATGTTCTTTTATTTTATATGTAGTATTTTTTTCTATGATTATCCAATTTCATTTTTTTTTATATTTCGTCATATTTTTCAACCTTTAAAAATAGTATTATTTCCTATACCTTAATATGTCTTGTATAATCATATTCGCATTTATTCAATGAGGCATTACTCACTTCCTTAAGTAATGACAAAATTTCTGAATTGCTGGTATGACAAAACAACGTGGACAATATGGAGACTAACTGGCAACCTTTCATTCCAGGGTCTTTCAAGATCATTGGAACGATAACATTTTATGGCCATCCACATGAAAACTCAAGTTATCTTCATATACAAGAAAACTTTTTTTTAATAAGTCGTTTCAGCTTTTGATACAAGACTTAGGTCAGCAAATTAATGACTAGGAAAATTCATCGGAGAGAGAGAGAGAGAGAGAGAGAGAGAGAGAGAGAGAGAGAGAGAGAGAGAGAGAGAGAGAGAGAGTTCAGATTCAAAGCATTAGTCTTCATGTCTTTACCGTCTAAGGAAACTTCCTTTA
>NC_090754.1:28120367-28122867 GCF_036898095.1 Palaemon carinicauda | reverse complement strand
ACTCTTCAGGACACGACTTAGTCTGTCTACATCTGCCGACGTTCGCGTGGTAGCTGCCAACGGATCTGCGATACCCACCTATGGTTACAAGAACCTCAAATTATCGTTTGGAAACGGTAAATTCAATTGGAAGTTTCTCGTTGCTGACTTCACATTGCGAAAACTCGGGGCGGATTTCCTTTCTCATTTCCACCTTCTGGTCGATGTCGCCCACCGATGATTGGTCAACGCAAACTCTTATTTGTCAACACCTCTTCAACCCGCCCCCTCCAACCTCGCTCTCCACATCAGCACTCCCACGGATGCCTACGCCCACCTCCTTATGTCGTATCCGGAAGTTTTCCGTCCAGAACTTTGCCAAACGCCCACGGTATTTATCACCATATTAAGACAATTGGACCCCCAGTCTTCGTAAAATTCAGACGTCTGGCACCGGAACGATTGGCTCACCCTTACACATCGTTTTGAAGAAAGACGGCTTCCTCCGTCCGTTGCCTGAACATGCAACCAGAACCGGATCACTACCCCCTCCCAAACATCGCCAACGTGACCTACCTGCACAAAGCGAAGCTTTTCTCCACTCTCGACCTCCTGAAGGGGTATTATCTGGTGCCTATGAACCCAGAAGACATCCCCAAGACCACCATCACCACTTCGTTTGATACATACACCTTCAATTACTCCTGTTTTAGCCTTCGTAATGCTGGGGCCACTTTTCAACGTCTCATGGATAGCATCTTAGGGGACCTCCTCTTCTGTGTGTGTTATGTGGACGACATACTTGTGTTCTCTTCCTAAAAAGAGGAACACCTCCGTCACACCTGCGCATCGTGCTCGACCGCCTGCAACAAAACGGCCTTGTAGTTTGGTACGATAATTGTACCGTTGGCGCCACCGAAGTGTCGTTCCTAGGGCACCGCATCACTACTGAAGGAGTCCATTCCCTTCCTGAGAAGGTAGCAGCCATTCAGAACTTCCCCACACCCTCGACCGTCAAAGCTCTGCAGGAATTCTTGGCCATGATCAACTATTATCACCGTTTTCTGCCAGCCATTGCCGCCACTCTTCCTTCCCTCTACGCCTCCCTCAAGGGCAAGCCAAAGAAACCTGAAGTGGGGTCCCCTTCAAGAAGCAGCCTTCTGCAATGCAAAGAAGGCCCTATCAACCACTGCAGCTCTCACTTTTCCTATCCCATATGCCCCTCTCCTTCTCTCTACCGATGCCAGCTACGTCGCCATTGGTGCAGTTCTCGAGCAGGTGGTCAACTGCTCCCCCCGCCCATTGGCCTTCTTCAGCAAAAAAACTGTCCAAGGCAGAATCAGGTTATTCTACCTTCGATCGCGAATTGCTGGCAGTGCATTTGGCTGTCCGTCACTTTCGCCATTTCTTAGAAGGCACGCCCTTCGTCATTCGCATAGACCACATGCCTCTATTGCACACGTTCACTCAACAGTCTGATGCCTGGTCCACCCGTCAATGCCGACATCTCTCCGCCGTGGCTGAATACAATTGCACCCTTCAATACGTCCCTAGGAAAATGAATCCCGTTGCCGATGCCCTGTCAAGAAACATGTTGGCTGCCGTTCAACTGAGATTGGATTACAACGCCTAGGCTGAAGCCCAACGACAGGATCCAGAGTATCAAGCATGTAGGACATCCTGCACATCCCACCGTTGGGAAGATATCCCCCTCGACGACTCCAACACCACCCTTCTCTGTGACGTCAGTACTGGTAGACCGCGACCTTAGATTCCTGCTCCCATGCGCCCACAGGTGTTTGATTTCATTCACGGCCTTTCACGTCCCTCGTGCCGTTCTACTGCACAGCTGCTGAAGATTAATTTCATTTGGCACGGCATTTCTAAGGATGCTAAGGATTGGGTCCTTATTCCAACTGGTTTACTTAGCTTACCTTGGTCCTCCTGGGACTGAGGACCACTCCTAAAGACGCCCTCAACGTCTTGGCAGCTGAATTGGTGTATGGTGACCCGTTGGTAGTTCCTGCCGAATTTTTTTTCCTTCTGCAACCTCCTCCGACGATCTCCAGCGCATACATCACGTTGTGGGAAAATTTACCCTATGCCGCCAGACTTACAAGCACCCAGCAAAGCATCACATACTGACAGACTTACACTCTGCAACGCACGTCTTCCTACGCAACGACACTAGCAAGCCACCGCTAACGCCCCCTTACACGGGCCCTTTCCTTGTGATCCGACGCAGTCTGAAAGCATTCCTACTAGACATTTGTGGCAAAGAAGACTGGGTCTCCATTGATCGTCTAAAACCTGCTTATCTCCTGCCAGATGACCCGCCTACAGTTCACCTCTCTAGAACAGGGTGCCCTATTTAACATGTACAGTATGTCATTTTTAGGTGGGGAGCCGTATACCAACCGTGTGTCACACAATCGTACATAGTAATGACATTTAATTTTTTGTATTTATTATGCTTGCATCTTCGCTTTCCCCTCGCACTGATAAGAACCTGAAATAACAT
>NC_090754.1:28100367-28110367 GCF_036898095.1 Palaemon carinicauda | reverse complement strand
AACATCAAATTAGGCAGCCTGTATTTACTTGTGTGAGACACAAACAGGACAGACAGCCGTTCAGGAGGATGAAGGAGAGCAACAGGTAGTAATTTAAGCTGTAAGGATTTCCAGTTTCGGAAGCTGTGATGAAGACAAAAGTAAATGTGTCAAGGAAAGTTTCCCTTTCCACACCAAATGGAAAAGACAAATGGAAAAGTAATAAAACCGAGACAAACTTTCCCGTTGTTGGGGAGTTGGTGGATTCCGTCCACCATCAAGTCTCGGAAACAAAAGGGTCAATCTCCATTACACGAGTTGAATGGAAATTCCATCAAGGGTTTCCAGAGTCAGTCAGGAGAGAGTTCGCTCCTTATGTTTCCTCTTTTATTTCCCTCAAAAAAGGCGAACATAAGAGACGTTTCTTCAGTTGTTAAAAGGGAGGAAAGACTATTGCTTCCGGTTCGAATCTCTCTCTCTCTCTCTCTCTCTCTCTCTCTCTCTCTCTCTCTCTCTCTCTCTCGTTGATATTTCTTGGTCATCCATTCATATTTAAATGTCAATCGCTTGTCATAAATAACTGTTGTACTGATAGTTGTAGCGATTTTTTTCACAAATAAAAAGAAAAGTTTTCTTGTGTGAAGGGATGACCCTATGATGTTATCGTTCCAATGAAAGGTTGCCAGTTAGTCTCCATTTTGCTCAATTTTCATCATCTTGTGATATACCGATAGTTCGGTATTTTTTTTAGTGCTTTGCAGAGGAAGTGAGTGATGTTGAGGTAAATTAATATGAGTTTAGTATGATTATTAAGCACATGTATAAAGATAGCAAAAAATACCCATTTCTGAAGAATCCTTAAACGGAAAATAGTCATTGATGCAAAAAGATTTAAATGAATTATCTAATAACAAAATATCCATCTATATGAAACAATGAAGGGATAACTCTAACAAAAAACGAGCTAATAAAGTCATTTGAAGTAAAACAACAATCTGTCTCCTAATTTTGAGCCCACTTTGGAAATGAATATCAAACAATAACTTTCAAAATTAAAGTTCGAGCAATACTCGATGAAATTTCAACTGTAAAGAAGCGTCAGGAGGATCCAGATATCAGAATATCTTAATTGTCTTTTTTTTTTCCACTCTCCCTCTCTGTCCAAGACCATTCATGTCTTGAATATCTTGTTTTTTCAAAATTTTTAATTTTATTTTCTCGATTTATTATTTCTTTCTATCATTTGCTTTTCTGCGTATCCCTCAACCGTTATTATTTAAGGCCCTATTTATAGCGGCATTTTTTCTATAGCATCAATTAACCCTTTACAAGCAAATAGTTTGCATCAGCTTTATATTACACCATCTTTAAAAGGCTAACGAACCCAAGCGGTAGGACGTGTATCATGCAATACATTTTTAGCTAATAACCTCCATCCATCCTCCAATACATTCTATATTGACATCCATAAAATGGTGGTATCTATTCGAATCCTTCTTTTCATGGATGTAGTTCAATTGCTTAGTATACGGGAGTATTAGTTGAAATGGACCTGGATACAAAAGGAGGTAGTGGTTATATTGTCGAAAAGGTTCCAGTTCGTGAGGTCTCTGGTTCATTTTTCCCAAGAAAAGTATGTGGACTGCCACAGACCGATTCTTCAAGATTCATCCTCTCTTAACTGCTGTCCCCTGGGTGTTTCTGAAAGGTGGCTGAGACTCCAATACAGTCAGAGGATGATGTCATATTATCATAAAAGGGGACCCAGGCCAGATCCTTGTGGCAGTACAGAACATACAAAATAAGCTTGCTAAGCGGTAGTACACGCTGTTTTTCGTGTCAAGCACTGAAGAATTCATCCATGACATAATCCTCTGCCAAGGAAATATCACTTTCTTCAGCCGTATAACAGATCTGACAGAGGAGGTGCCTACCCTGCTGGTCAGCAGCAGGACCCTTGTCAAGACCAGGAAAAAAAATCACACTAGTTTCGTGAGCATTGGCTTGGTGGAGTACCTCAAGGAGTATTATGTCTGCAGATATGTGGGTACTACAAGGAGTAACCTGATTGGTTATCCACTGCTCATATATGTCTTTGAGATGGAGAAGAAATATGTACCTGATGGTAAACATGAAGCCTACTTGACAATTTCAATTCTTGCCATGCGGTGGAAGAACAAGTTTTGCCTCCAGTTTTGTCTCCAGTTTTGTCTCAGAGTCGTAACAATGCAGATAGTCGTATGCTACGTTAAGCAGCAGAAGAAGAAGGTATAAGAGCCCTGTCCAAGTGTCATCCAGGTGTAATATGGATGACGGTGGTTATTGAAAGGTCATACATGCTGACCCACTTTTTCACTGGTTTATGTGAGAGCAAATATATCAAGCTCTTTGTGTACATCCTCGACCAGTGCATATGCAAAGGATGAATCCTGTATAAGAAAGACTGCAAAAAAAGATACTTCTGAAGAACTTCCGGCTTATCATCTCATGGTTTACAAGAATTCAAAATACCATGGCATCTAAGTTGACACAACTCTTTATGTAGCGGGAGCCCATGTAGGGGCTAAAATCGGGAAAAAATCCAATATGCCATATGGCAACCAAAAATATAGCACCCAACCCATAAAAGTGGCATATGCCTTTCTTTGTTCCCAACAGGCATCATACATAGTGAAAGTGCACCATCTACCAAGTGACCCTTTTCTTGTCGGACACCAGGAACTTTTCATCTCCATCCATTCCTCTCTAGATAGTGAGGCCAGTCCATTGTGCCAACCGTGTGTCATACGATCGTACATAGTGACGACATTTTTCTTTTTTGCATATATTATCCTTTGTATCTTCTCTCTCCCCTCGCACTGACAGTGACCTGTATCAACCTGTCTGTTTTTCTTATCGTAACTGTTAACAAAACCGGGTGCCGGTTGGACATTAAATAGCCTGTTGTATATTTTGTGACCTTCTTGCCCGGACTTGTATATATAAACTGGATGTTCTGTAATAAACTCACTCAGTTGCTTTTATCCCGCTTTTGAGTCAAAACCTACTCTTAGCTCGTCACACCATTTTCAAGTCTTTCATTCGACTAAATGAAATGGTAGCAGTATTGACAAGTACTTAATGCTACCTCACTGGCTTTTCATATATACTTCTTTACTTGTTTGTAACTGTCAACTTGTAAATGGGTGGAATTAATGTTGGGGGCACCAGGGTTCATTCCAGCGATGTCTGGTAGGGTTTGTCCATGGACAAAATTACATTCACTCACAGCGCGAACTTACTCAATGTAGGCAAGCATCACCAACCCATGACTTCATCACATGCCCCGTAGACCTTGATACCCCTTGCCAGATCCCTTTATAATGTAGTTTTGTCAGAACATGATAACCTTATAATTCCTTTAGATGGATTCTCTTCGACCACATAATGTTGCCTTCCGTGTCCTTAAGTACGCTATTGATTTCTTTGATAATTTCGTGCAGTTGAACTTAAGAAATAAAACAGATTATCATTGAATAGAATTTTCTTCACTGAGCCCTCTGAATCTTCTTACTCTATTCATTCTTAATCTACTTCGATTTTGTCTTCATCACCTTACGTTTGCCTTTTCCTTTGTTTGTAATATTAGCGGCATGGAATAGAGGTAAGGTCTTAAACTTTTTCCTTGTGACTGTGGATACCAAAATTACATATGTTTAAGGTTAATGGAAGGCCATCTATAATGGAATTAAATAATAATGAAATACAAAAAAGAATGAATCTCTTTTGGCATGATTGAGTCTTCATTTCCTCCACCTGCATTTTACATTTACTCAGCTACCATTGTCAACTATTTGGCTACATATTTATAATAATGGTAAGTGGTTATTATGGAAATGACTCCTTCTTTTACTTGATCTTTCTCCCTTTCGTTCCCTTTTTGCAATGATAAGTTTTTTTTTCTCTCTCTCTCTCTGATTACGATGTTATTAATCAGAAAATTTCTTCCTTGTTGGATTTTACTTTTTATCGACCTGCTTTGATAAAGTAACTACATTATTTTTTTTTTTCATTTTAGTGTTATGTAAAGTTAATCAGTACTTTTTTATTAACTTGAAGTTACAGATGTACAATAAATGTTTCATAAGAACGAGCCTTAGCTGAGCTGGATGAATTACAGTACATCAATTCTTTTATTATTATTATTATTATTATTATTATTATTATTATTATTATTATTATTATTATTACAAGCTAAGCAACAACCTTAGATGGAAACCCAGGATGCTATAAGCTCAAGGGCTCCAACAGGAAAAAATAGCCCAGTGAGGAAAGGAAACGAGGAAACAAATAAATAAACTACTAAAGATGTAAAGAACAATTAAAATGAGATATTTTAAGAAAAGCAACAACATTGAATTAGATATTTCATATATAAATTATATAAAAAAATAGTGGAAGAACGACAAAATAGAATAGTTAGCCCGAGTTGACCCTCAAGCAAGATATCTCTACCCGCAAAAAGTAGAAGACCGTAGTACAGAGACTATGGAACTACCCAAGAATAGAGAACAGTGTTTTGATTTTGGAATATCCTTTTCATAGAAGACATATTTACCTTAGCCTAAGTCTCTTTACCAAGAAGAAAGTAGCCACTGGACAACTACAGCGAAGTAGTTAATGTGAAAGGAAAATGCCAGACTATTCAGTGTACGTGAAGGCAAAGGAAAAACGACCCGTAACTGGAGAGAGGAATCTAATTTGGGACTGTCTGACCAATCAAAGGATCCAATAACTCTCTAGCGGTAGTATCTGAACGAGTGGCTGATGCCCTAGACAGCGTTATACTTATAAATAGTGAGGCCAGTCCATTCTTAAGCCTTTCATTCTACTAAATGAAATGGTAGTAATAGTGCCAAGTATTTGATGCTTATTATTCACCATGATATGCAATCTGAAAATAATAAAGCTGATTAGCTACAGACGAAAGACAGTAGAGAATGGGAGATGATTAGCTACAGACAAAAAACTGTGTGAACTTTTCTGTAAACATCCACAAGAAACGCTTAGATTTTCAACCTATTCGGTCTTATTTCCTTATTCTATCCATGTAAAGAAACTTCTTGGCTTGTCTGTCCCTCTCTAATGTTAGGAGGAAATAGAAGTTCATGAACGAGTCAAATAGATTGGTTCATCTTCCGAAATCCTATATTTTGATGATAAAGGAAAACATGACGTTTGTGCCTGATACTCTTACTTACATGTGTTCATGTGCAGTCAAAAAATTCATGCTTGCACACACATAAACATAGCTGCGCGCACACACACACGCATATATATATATATATATATATATATATATATATGTATATATATATATATATATATATATATATATATATGTATATATATATATATATATATATGTGTGTGTATATATATATATATATATATATATATATATATATATATGTATATATATATATATATATATATACATACATATATATATATATATATATATATATATATGTATGTATATATATATATATATATATATATATATATATATATATATATATATATATATATGTGTGTGTGTGTGTGGGTACTTTTCCCAGGCTCAAAAGCGTTGAATAATTATGCGAAAAATCACGTATAGTCGAAAATCATTTAGTTAACTACAGTATATGAGTCATTAGGAAGAAGTTTCTGTTCGGTCAATATCACCAACAACTGGAGATCTCCTTTGCTTCTTCATTCTTCTCGTTAAAGAATTCAGCTCTGGAAATCTTCTTTGACTCTGTCGATGTTATGATTTTCTCCGACTTTCTCTTTTCGAAAATTTTTCCTATTCTTGGCCGACATGTTGAGATATTATGAGGCGACGGGAGCTTTTGGATGTTAAGTTATTCTGGTAAGAATACCAAACTGAAAAGGAGTAAACTTATTTTTTTTTTTTTAATATCAAAATATATGAATACTTTTAATAACAATCAATATGTAGCCTTCATTTGCATGAGCATTTCTTTATTAAATTAATATGAATTATCGGTAAACTTTTTAACTGTTATATGAAGCTGGATTTTATATATTTTTTTTTTACATATAAAATTCTAGATTCCTTGAAAAAGAGGAAAAAAGAGGACAGAAAGAAAATACTGCTGCCTTTGAGTTGCCTTCAGAATCTACCTAAAGCAGAAATTGTATTGAGGGAAACTATAAGGAAAACCGCTATTTTAAGATACCTTTATAACTGGTTGAAAACTTCCTAGAAACACTGACCACTAAAAATGGCTTTAGAAAATATGACTAAGGTGACGTTGAATTACTAACAGTTTTGACAGAATATCTAAGCCCTTAGTGCAGGCAATGGTTTTCATCAGAAATAAACAGACTGACGGACATACAGAGTGTTATGTTGTTTAGCTTCTGGAGATTCATTTTCTTTTTCGAAAACAACGAAAATAAGATTTGTTGTTTCGCCGAAGTTTGTTTCTTATTTTTCAAAGCTGCTAGAGACGGAAGAAGTTTGTTTCGAGTCCAAAATTTCAAGGTGGAAATCCACCTATTATTATTATTATTATTATTATCATTATCATTATTATTATTATTATTATTATTATTATTATTATTATTATTATTATTATTATATTTCAGAGCATGATCAAGCATTCTAGACCAATTATCAAAGCTTGAAGTTTTTTCATCTAGGGAAAACATTAACTGTCATAATCGATATATATATATATATATATATATATATATATATATATATATATATATATATATATATATATATATGTGTGTGTGTGTGTGTGTGTGTGTGTATATATATATATATATTTATAGAGATATATATGTGTATATATATATATTTTTATATATACAAATATATTTATATATATATATATATATATATATATATATATGTGTGTGTGTGTATGCAAATGTATATATATATATATATATATATATATATATATATATATATATATATATATATATATATATATATATATATATATATATATATATATATATATATATATATATATGTATATATATATATATATATATATATATATATATTTATATTCATATATATATATATATATATACATATATATGTTATTACGACTAGCGAATTACGTAAACTCCCAAGCTCCAAACTCACCCGCATTATATTACATAAATCTGATACACACGAGAATACCTCAGAGCTCTAAGAATAATAGGCAACTCCCATACGTTAATATATATGAACACTAAAGATCTAAAGATCAAATTTTCCAATACAAACTGTATTTACAAATTAATTTCACTTCTTTTAAATCAAACACAAAATATACTAATGTTTGAACAGGCACTATATACATTGAAGAAAAACACAATGAGTGGTTGAAGAGGTGCTGGTAAGAGGATTGTCGGACATTGGCTTTTTCGGAATGTCAGGCTGGATTTCTCACTCTCATGCAATGGTAGGCCCTTTATGGATCCTTATACTCTCTGGAAACTTCCTGCTGATTTAAGCAAAACATTCTGGATGCGTGTGCACAAGGTCTGGGCGGGTTCTCGCGGCACAAGTCTTGCCAACAAGATCGTTGAAAACATGGTCTTTGGAAGTATGGTTCTATCGTTGCCTGACGATGGATACACTGTCAGTTAACTCTGCCCACCTCCTCTCTTAACATTAAAAAAGGAATAAGTTTAGTCAAGAACCTTTACACCTCTTCCAACCACGTGGAAGCATGATGCAAGCCTTCCTGTGTGTCATACAGTATACCTATTAACAAGTTACATAAAACTTTGTAACAAAACAATGTGAAATAAGAATTTAATTCTTGAAAATAATGTAAATTTACATATACGGAACTGGAGGAAAATATTACTAAATTAATGACGACAGTCTTGTGTAATTTACATTCAATTACTTAATTCTACTTGAG
Source organism: Palaemon carinicauda (assembly GCF_036898095.1). Taxonomy (NCBI): domain Eukaryota; kingdom Metazoa; phylum Arthropoda; class Malacostraca; order Decapoda; family Palaemonidae; genus Palaemon; species Palaemon carinicauda. Next base: position 28,102,460 of record NC_090754.1, on the reverse strand, counting down.
TGGAACCCACTTTACAATCTGGCTATGCATCTCTTAAATACACAAATAAATTGTGCATAAAATGATTTACTTTCATGTCAGACCAGCTTTGTATATCAGATTTATGTAATATATGTAATGCAGGTGAGTTTGGAGCTTTGAAGTTTACGTAATACGCTAATCTTAGAAATAATACTATACATATATATATATATATATATATATATATATATATATATATATATATATATATATATATATATATATATATATATATATATGTATATATATATATATATATATATATATATATATATATATATATATATATATATACATATATATATGTATATATATATATATATATATATATATATATATATATATATATATATATATATATATATATACTGAAGATGAACTGCAAAATGAATTATTGCTAATAAAAGAGTAAAATATCAAATCGTAATCGTATTGCATATATTCTACACCACATACCTACTTAGTATCACAAATCAAGACACTTAAGCCGTGCCAAGCTAAGCTAAGCACTATTTCTGGTTCTGGTTCTTCATTGATCGTGTTCAAAACACGGAATACGATTTCAGTGTGTTGATCTACAACAACAGATTGACTCACGCTAGTTCCCTATCGAGTGTTGCCCGTTGACCACACCTGATACAGAAACCAGGTCATTACCTAAACAAGTCGATAAAAAAAAGTGCAAAGCAATGAGCCAGAATTTTTTTCTGATGAATAAGGTCATAATCAGAGAATTACAGAGAAAATAAACTGAACATTGCAAAAAGGAAAAGAAGGGAGTGAAAAGAACGGGAGAAATACAGAGAGAAGTGAGGGTAAAAGAGGAGTCATTGACGTAATAACTATTTGCCAAATTGTAAAAATACACAAGGGAAGAAATATAGAAATTTATCATACCAATCTAAATCTTCAGTATTACAAGTTTTTGAGCGAAAAATCTATAAAACATGCAAAAGGAAGATTTCTCGCAAGAATTATATTATCGTCATGACTAAGCTCCAATGAAAATCCTTAATAAAAGAACCTTCATTGACTCCAATTTATCTTAGAAGCTGTGATACTCAGACGCTTCCAACATCTTTCTTTTCTATAAACTTCATCTGTCGACAGAATGTTTGAAACTACTTTATGCTAAGATTTAATCATATTTGAATCATCTGAAGGCCAGAATTATCAGAGACATCCGATTTCGGTCTGCACTTACAAGGTTCAGTGGTTTTTCAATAAATAGTTCTAGATGTGTTATTTAAGATGTCCTATCTATTTTACCTTCGCCGTTTGGGTTATCTCAACTTTTCACACCATCAATGGCTTTGAATTCAGAGCTTTTAGTCTGATTCTTATATAATAAAACCTTAGATTATCCTCTAAATCGAAACCTCGAGTCAGTTGAAATGAATTTGTCTTGGAGATAAAAGGAAAATAATCAGGCTTTTATTCTTTTGGTGGTTCAAATTACACCGGACACAATTGTTCGAAGTGCTTTCTCAATTTTCGTAAATGACACGTAATATGAATGCACACTTTAAATCTATATGTAACAACTAAAGTGCATGTCCCTCTCCTCCGACGACCAGCTTTTCTCACTACTGGTCTTACCAAGGTCTATAGAACTTGGGTCTTACTACATCTATAAACTCTGGTCTCCGCTTCGGAGAAGTGCGCAGCTTCAAAGGCACTTGTTGCCTTGACCCTCTGTTATATTGATGATAGGGGTACAGACCTGCTATTTAGACCATCTTCCATAGGCTTGCTTCCACTAGGAAGTTGATCTGTAACTGCTCGACCATCAGTTTTCAAAATTTATAATTAGTACTCATTTTCCAGGGCATCGCTAAACTTATTCAATATCTTGAAGTTTTCAAATGTTACACAGCTTAATACCAAAGATTTCTTTGTTTCATCTTGACAATGTTATGAATGACGATGCTAGAAAATGTCAAGTTTTACTTCCCATTACGTTAACACTCTGGTGATCCGATGATGCACTTTGGCATCGGATGTAAAAGAAAATTTTATTTCACATAACTATTCGCTAATATTCCAAGATTCATTAGACATAAACAAAATGT
>NC_090754.1:28077867-28087867 GCF_036898095.1 Palaemon carinicauda | reverse complement strand
AGTATAATTCCAGGGCGAGGAAAGGGAGATGAGGGATCTTCTTTTGAAACTAGGCTTTCTTGAAATATGTCTATCCAAGCAAAAAAGATAAAATTTTCCAACCTCAGTATATTTAGAAATTGTTGCATACGTTAGGCAATATAATTAACCTACAAGTACACATACTAGTTTTATCCCTATTCCAGAAATGCTGTAGCTTATAAACTTCCACTGAAAATAAATTGTAAAGCTCCTCAGGGAAACACATTGTAGTCTTGTGTCCACAAAGCCTGACTCCCTAGTCATCTTGACATTCTTTATTAAATAATAATACTTAAATTTCTTAAACTATTCCTTGCAGACTTGGAGAGTCATTGATTGGTGTAAGGTTATTATTCTTCAGACATTAAAGGGTGTGATGGTGTAGTGGAGACTTGGCCTTCTCCCAGATGATATTAAAGTGAACAGAAACTCCTTTATAGTGCCTCTATCCACACAAAAAAAGGTATTTCCCATCATCATCATCACCTGGTTCCTTCCCATTGTGACATGTTTGTTATTGTGTGGGGTACATGCACTCAGGGTAATACAAACACAAATATTCTTGCCATTTTTCTCCCTCTATGGTACAGTAGGCCTACTCTCGTTTATACAATGAAGTCGTCTTATGTGTGCAAAGAACAACCCTTCCCTGTATTTTCTCAGAACCTCGACCTCCTACTCTGAGATCATCACTTTTTTTATGCTGTTTAAGGTTAGTATTTAAAGGAGGCTAATGCTTTCTTAGGGGCCATGAGGAAAGTCGTAGAGGACAAGTACAGACAAAATCCCGGTGATGCTGACAATACGACGGGTGAAGACCAGACGAGTCTCGCAATTGTCATACTACGACGTAGAAGAGATGGGGAGTAAGCCCCGAGAGCCTGTGAAAACTCAAAATTATCGAATGAATGACATGGTTGGACTCCGTAGCAACTAACCGAAATTGCAAAATTATCATCCGCAAAATTGAAGGGATGATGATTATATATATATATATATATATATATATATATATATATATATATATATATATATATATATTCGTCTACATAATAACATATTATGTGGAATTATACATATGTAAGTATTTATATATATATATATATATATATATATATATATATATATATATATATATATATATATAATGTGTATATATATTTACGTATATATATATATATATATATATATATATATATATATATATACATATATATATATATATATATATATATATATATATATATGTATGTATATATGTATATATATACATATATATATATATATTTATACATATATATAAACTCACAACAACAACTAATAAAGAGGTTTCTAGTCCACTGCAGGACAAACGCTACTGACATGTCAATTCACATCAGGAGTTGGTCAGTTTTCATCACCACAGTGGCCAGTTCTTGATGGTAGGAGATTTTCCATTGATCGCTCACAGCAAATCAAACTATTATGGGTGTTCCTGGTTCGTACAACTTAGCGAATTATGGCAATACATAAACCCTTTGACAACGTTAAGGCATCCCCACATAGAAAGGGGTACGTACACACACACACACACACACACACACACACATATATATATATATATATATATATATATATATATATATATATATATATATATACATATATATATATATATATATATATATATATATATATATATATATATATATATATATATATATATATAGGTGGGTAGATAGATAGATATAGATAGATGGGAACCTACAAATAATGATTGAAAAGTAGACACTCTCAGACTTGTGGAAAATTGCACAACACAATAGAAAGAGATATATAATATCTACTTTCAATTGAATAAAACACCAACTCAACTGACCTGCAAGGCTAATCGGAATTTTTGTGAAGAAAAATGCTTATTTTGATCAAATTTATATAACAAAGGGAAAGAAAATCGTTAGGAGTAAAAATAATTAATTACAGGCACCAGAATTAAATCAACCTCATTTGTAATGCAGATTGGCAAAACTAATTTATTTCCTAACATTAGGCTATATCCTCAACAGGTGGTGGCTTCACAGAGAGAGAGAGAGAGAGAGAGAGAGAGAGAGAGAGAGAGAGAGAGAGAGACGGGGGGTAGTAGTCTCTCATTTCTTGATTCGATTATAGAATAATGAGTGACACCCAGCTCAAATAATTTTTCCTAACTTCAGCAGCACTTCAACTTTTCCTCATAAATTCCCAATTTACCTCAATTAACTTGGTGTTAAACACAATCTCTAGATTTCTTATACTTTTGCCTTATATTCGCAAAACCTCTTCTATGGTATGTACCCAACCAACACCTCATGGGTCTTGCTCTTCTCTTTCATCATAAAACTTCCGATAGGAATGTTCTCTTCACTACCATTTCCTTTACAATTACTTCCATATAAACAAACCGTCACGAAAGACTTTGATCACTTCATTTCATCATCTAAACTTTTATTATTTCTATGTATCTTTATATTCATAACCATTTTATTTCATTATTAACGCTTCAATATGTTTACTTAATTCTATATTTAACATTTACATCTACCTGCCATAAAGGAAATAGCTCAATATGGTCTTCATGCATATCAGCATTGAGTTCCAGCAATTTACATATATTTACATCATTCTTCATTACGAAAATATATCTGTATAAAGCCTACTATTCAATGTGGGAACTTTTTTCCCTCTTCAGTTTTCCCATCTTTAAGAATTGGGTCCGCTGTTCCTTTCTTTTCTCTTTCCTTTTAAGTTTTCTTAATAAGCCGAATCAAGACAGAGTTAGAGAGATTGAATAGTTATGCTGGAGAAACCAAAGGAGATAGAAAAAGTAAAAGGCAGAAAAACTAGCAGCTGGTCCGACAGATGGCAGCAAAAGAACATTATCGCTAAAAGGGACATCGAACCACTGAAGACTATTTTTCTGCTATCAGCTGAAAGAGGTTAGTTATTGACTGATTTATAAATGAGATCATTTTAATTGGACGAGAGATGAAAAACTTTTGAGCTTGATGACAAAAGAGAGAATGGTAATTTTTCAAGGGCTCTTCCCTCCAACTGGTTAACGTAGTTCACAGGAATATTCTTTTATGGAAATTCTCAATGATTGTGATTCAACGATTTATAACTAAGAAACACAGAATGTGTAATATAGCTATTCAATTGCATATTTATTAACAGGGGACTTTTGAGCCCTTTCCACTAAAATATGAAATCACTGTGATTGATCTGATGCAAACGAATCCAGAATCCTTTTTCAAACTTTGTAAAGATCGGGAATGATTGGAAATTCTAAAAGACATCTTTCAAATTAAGTTTAATGAAGCCAAGTGGGAAGAGAGGAGACCTAAGCCATTTGTTATGGCCCACTTTGTTAATTACCCAACTTCATGTAGATGTATTTAATAGTAGGAAACCACTGACAACCTAATTAATGTCTTGAATTAAATCCTTTATTATTTGCATTTCTCTTTTTAAAAAGTGGTAGTAATCAGACCTATTCTGCTCCTCCAGAGATTGGTAATGGATATAAAACTTAGGACGGGCAATAAGTGCTTCACGGGACATGAAAACGAAATTAAGAGAAGGATAAGCATAGGGTAGAGAGCTTTTGGTAAACAAAAACATATTATGAAAGGTAAAATATAACTTTCTCTAAAACGAAAAGTATTTAATTAGGTGGTCCTACTAGTATTAACCTATTCATCAGAAACTTAGAGCAAGTATATACTTTTGAATTTTCTTAACTTGTCAATCCATCCACTTTCCCTTACCCAGCTTCTTTTGCAATATATAGGACCAATTCTGTTATCCTTCCTGTCCATCTCTTGTCTGTCATTCTCCTTATATTTCTTGCCCATATCCCTTGCTTTCTCTTATATGATGTTAGAATAACCATACGTTAGTTTTCTGTCATATCCTTGTTGCTTTCTCTATTTTGTCACTTACTGTTATTCCAATCATTATTATATTCAATGTTCTTTCGGTCTAACTAGCTTATGTTCTAAGGCTTTAGTAAGGCTCCAAGTTTCTGATGCATAAGTTAATACTGGTAGGTCTCTCTCATTAATTCTTTCTTTTTAGAAAAAAGTGGCATTTTACTTTTCATAATCTTATTTTGATTACCAAGAGCTCCCCATCCTATGCTTATTATTATCTTAAATTAGGTCTCAAGTGCTGGGGAAACACCACGTCAGTCCTAAATACGATTATTCATTAACAATCTCTAAAAGTTGCCCCTTAACCGTTATTTGTTATATCTGCATTTTCATTGAAAATTATATTTGTTTTACTCATACTCATTTTCAGCCCCAATTTCTGCTTTTTTTATACAATCAATTGCAATTTTCTCACTACCTTAGTGTAGTATTAGAATTGTTGTACTTTCCATATGGATATCTTCAAGTGTTATAACATTTGATTCATCTATTCCATGTCTTTGAAGGACTATCATTACTGCTAAAGTTTTGACAGAAACATAAGTTTTCCCATAGTCTATAAACGCCCTACACAGTGTTTTTTCTCTATTCTTTGATGTTCTATATACTGGTCGGTTATAAGGATATGGTCAGTTTCTGAACATTAACCGCATTTAAAGCATGTATAATTGACCATAGACAAAGACATTACACACACACACACACACACACACACACACACATATATATATATATATATATATATATATATATATATATGTATATATATACCGTATATATATAAATATATATATATATATGTATATATATATAGATATATATATAGATAAATATATATATATATATATATATATATATATATATATGTGTGTGTATATATATATATATATATATATATATATATATATATATATATATATATATATATATATATATACACGTATTTATATAAATACAACCACAACAAATGTAGACAACAACCTCAAACGTGTTGATTTATGATTGAGGTTTGGCCAGTTTTCAAGAAAAGGGAGACACAAAATACCTGAAAAATTATCGCCCAATAAGTATACTCTCTGTAATAAGTAAAATATCTATAAAGATCATAAAAGGCCGAATAGCAAGGCCACTAGATTATGATCAACGAATAGGATAGACAAACTTTAAAAGTGGGCATTCAGCAACTTACCATATCCATGTAACTAACCAGCTAAGGAAAAAATCAACAGGGTATAAATAAACCCTCTTTGTATGGCATTTATAGTCTATGAAAAAGCTTTTGATTCTCCAAAACCTTCTCATAAATGAAAACCTTTCAAAGTCAAGGAATAGAAGAATCCTTTGTTCGAACCCTTGAAGATATTTACTCAGGAAGTACAGCGATTCTAAAACTACATAAATATGGTGAGAAAAAATCCGATTGAGAAAGGAGTCAGACAGGGAGACATAAGCTCTCCTAGATTATTCACCGCATGCCTACAAAATGTTTTTTTAAGAAATATAGATTGGAAAAATGTAGGAATTAATATTAATGGGGAATACCTTAATAACTTAAGATTTGCAGATGACATAGTTGTGTTTAGTGAATCATTTAAAAGTTCAAAATATACGTATAGTTTACTGAAAACTTTTTTTCACTGACAGCCAAGCTGTATCTTATAAGCCCGATCTTGCATATCTATTAAAATTATGAAAATTAGCAAAATCTTAGCATTTAATATTTCTTTGGGATAAAGCTATACTATATATATATATATATATATATATATATATATATATATATATATATATATATATATATATATATATATATATATATGTGTGTGTGTGTGTGTGTGTGTGTAGACTTAATAATTATTTTAACCTATATTGACCCAAGAAACAGCTTTACTAACATTCATTCAATCACTAAGGAATTGCTGATATGGTTTATTTTATAACTGATTTAAACACTGAAACGCCCATATTAACAAACACAAATTCGCAGCTGGATGACGCAACACAGACAGGCTTCAGCGAAGACAAAAGAAATGTGATAATTTCCTTTTTCATTATTCGATTTGTCAATGTTAACCACGTTGATTATAAGATCATCAAATTACACCAGAGTTATGCACCTTCTGACATAGAACTATTACTCCCTAAATGATTTGAATCTGTAATGAATAATGATATTCTCCATTCAAGGAAATTCATTTGGCAGCTCTGTTACAAACTGGTCCCACCAGCCTTAACTATGGTGATGATTGTTACCTTGATCACGTGTACAGGGACATGACCCACTACCCATGTCTTGTGATGAAGAAAGGAAATACTAAACACTTTTATAAGTAAACTCAGGTTGCTTCCGATAGCATATAGAAAATTCATACCATTTTCTAATAAAAATATTCTTTCCTAATAAGGTAACAATCGATGGACAATTTACCAACTACCATTTCTTTAGTCTCTACCTTCCTAGCACATTTTTTGGACACACGTGGTCTTCAAATAATTGACTATATTAGTTGGAAGAAGGTGCTTCATATGCCATCTATTGGCGTTAAAGTAAAACTTGTTACGATATATGGGAGGGAGCTAGGAGGAGTCTGCATAATTATGCCTTCCGGAATGTAAAACAATTGTTATTCTACGTAGTTTTTACTAACAATACATGTCATCCCATGAAATATATTAATTTTCATTTGGTTTCATAAAAAGGTAACTATAAATTAGGTGAATTAACTGCGTAATACTTGATTATGTTGCCGATTTCAGTACATGTGGCAATATTTGTCGACCGCCCCCCAACCCAAAATGTAATTGAACTAACGATTGTTTACTGACGAAAAATTTCTGTGACATTGGTTTTTAAACTTGTAATTTCCTAATAATTGCGTCGTAGCCTGACAACAATGACCAGCAAGTTCACATGTGTCTGTTTTAAGGTAATATCTCGCCTAAATAGCAACAGAAATGAAGTAACATAAATTATAATTAGGGGATGATCGGGATAATTAGCAATTTGGTACTCTACTACTAAGGCCATCTATTGACCATGAAAATAAACAATGTGCAGAGCTTTTTAATCCCTGCATTCTGGAACCTTCCATAACGTTATTTTGATTTAAACGTAGCCTAAAATAGCCTACTTAATTGGAGAGAGATATAATTTATACCTGCCACACATTTTTACGTAAGTAACAATCTTTCATCGTTTTCCAATTGAATAGAATCATTCACATGAATGGAACAAGTGACGTGTGCTGCCATTTTTTGACAAGAAGTAGAAACGCTCGGATTCTATTCAAATTAGAAGTGTGTTATTACGTAAATATACTTTCATGGTATTTTTTTTTTCTAATAAATGAATCAAAAATTTATAATTCGACTAATACTATTTTTCTTCTGAATTTTATGCTCTAAGTTATGGTAAGTATATGTAAAATATATATAATATGCATTAAAAAGATGTCTGGATAAGATCTCAATATTCTAACAGCACCGTCAAAACTAAACCATAAGATTTAACATCCTAAATTTAACAAAAATATATCTATGTGCGCAGCAAAGATGTTGTTAGCTAGTCATAAGCCTTACTACAGATATCAGTCCTCTATAAAATAGGGTTTGTTACATGTAAAAGTGACGTAGGATCATTTTTGTGGGTTTGGGGCTAAAGTTGGAAAAAACAAATGTAGGAATTAGAATTAATGGGGTATACTTCAACAACTTAAGATTTGCAGATGACGTAGTGAAGATTTGAATAGAAAAAGCAGAAATGTAGTACTGAAAAGGAATATGAGCAAAACTAAGATAATATTCAATGAAAATACAGAGACAACAAATAAGGGTTAAAGCCGAGTTAATGAATAAAGGTACCTAGGGCAGATAGTACGTGGTTCCACAGGACATGAGGCCAAAATCAAAAGATGGATAAGAGAGGGATGCAGAGCTGTTGGTTAATTAAAAAGATATTACGAAATGTAAAATGCCACTTTCTCTAAGAAGAAAAGTATTTAATCAGATGGTCTACCATTATTGACTTACATATGAAGCATAAGCTAGTTACAAGAGCTATAGAAAGAATAATAGTGGGAATAACACTGAGACAAACAAAATAACAACATGGATGCGAGAACAAATAAAGTGGAGCATATTCTAACAATATGTAAAAAATGGACGTGGGTAGGACTTCTAATGAGGACAGATGATATATGGACCAAAAGGATAAGACAATAGGTCCCGAAAAATTTTAAATAAACCAAAAAAAAGGAACTCAAGTCAATGAATTCACGAGCTAGGGAAATTATATATATATATATATATATATATATATATATATATATATATATATATATATATATATATATGTATGTGTATATATATATATATATATACATATATATATATATATATATATATATATATACATATATATACGTATATATATATATATATATATACATATATATATATATATATATATATATATATATATATATATTTATATATACATATATATACGTATATATATACATATATATATATATATATATATTTATATATGTATATATATTTATATATACGCATATATATATATATATATATATATATATATATATATATATACATATATAGGTATATATACATATATATATACACACACACATATATATATATATATATATATATATATATATATATATATATATATATATATATATATATATATATATTAGCAAAGGGTAAAAGTTGTACTGACCAAATTTTCATTGTAAGACATGTGGTACAGAAGTGTGTAAAATATAAAAATTCACTTTAGATGGTATTTGTTAATATGAAAAAGGCTTAGATAATGCGCACTAGCCAATTTTGGGGAGAGTCCTGCATTATTATGGAGTTCCTCTTAAATATGTAACTATGAGTAAGTCTATTCATGAGCAGAGCTAGTGAGAAGGTAAAGTTAGTGGAGTCGTATCAAAGGAATTTCCAGTGATCAGTGGAGTACTCTAAGGAATATGTTGTCACCTATGTTGTTTATCCTTATCATGGATTTTGTATTGCATAGAACAGTTGAGGACGGTAGAGAAGGATTGGACTGAATTGGTATCAGGAAATTAGCTGGCTTAGAGTAAGCTGATGACGCTGTCCTTATTAGCAGAACACCAAATTACTTGCAAAGCTTGCTTACCGGAATGCATTAAGTATCAAATGAGGCAGGACTCAAGATAATTAAAAGAAAGACAGAGATAATTAAAACGGAATATGCAATGGAAGAGGGAATATCATAGGAAGGAGAAAGGATTAATGAGGTGGAATCATTTGAATATTTAAGAACTATGATCTCCTTTAGAGTATCTTTAGAACTCGAGTTTAATGAAAGATTGAAAAAAAAGCAAATCAGACAATGGCTAAGTTAAGTAAAATTTGGAAATCAAATAGCCGGAAATTACATATAGATATCAGTCAGGTTATATATTATTTCATTGAGATCGGTGTTACTGTATGGACATGAGTCGTGGTATGACAATGAAACAATATCCAGTAGATTTTATAGATTTAAGAACAAAGCAGTCAGAAGAATACTGGGAGTTAAATGGTAGGACAGGATTAGAAATGAAACTATAAGAGATTACTCGAGTGCCATATGTGAATGAGATCATGGCAAGTAGATGAAGATGGTTTAGCCATGCTCTTTGCTCTCCCTTAGAAAGAATTGTTCACCAAATTTTCAACTGGGCTCCACAAGGCACTAGAAGAGTTGGAAGTCTCAGGCCTACAGGGCTGAGGACTATGTAACGTGAAGTAGGAGATGATAGATGGAGAAATATTGATTCCAAAGCTCAAGATATAGACGACTGGCGAAATCTAACTGATGCCCTTTGCGTCAATAGGCGTAGGAGGAGAAGATGATGATGATGATGAGGATACATATATATATATATATATATATATATATATATATATATATATATATGTGTGTGTGTGTGTGTGTGTGTGTGTGTGTGTGTCCTCATCATCATCATCAGCTGTTACTAGTCCACTGT
>NC_090754.1:28055367-28072867 GCF_036898095.1 Palaemon carinicauda | reverse complement strand
AGAACAAGAACGGAGACAGTAAATAGCCTGACGAATTTTCTGCCTTTGCGCATCCTTACATAGAAGCTATTCCCGACCTATGAAATACTATTTTGATTTAAAACAATATGGAAAAAGCTAAAATGCCAAACAAGGCGGTAGAAAACGTTTGACATATACAATAATGAAAAAAAAATCTGCAATGGAAATAAATAACTAAAAATGTTAGACATGGACGAGTAAGAACTAAATTATCTTATTTCTCTCTCTCTCTCTCTCTCTCTCTCTCTCTCTCTCTCTCTCTCTCTCTCTCTCTCTCTAAACCTCAAAAGTCGTCCACCTTCTCAGCGGTCAATTTCTCCAAAGATTTATGCGCCCCATCGCCTATTAAATCTCTCTTCTCATCTCTGAAGAATGCTAATCACCAACGCCATTAACCTGTTCGGGGAAACGACCCAATTTATAATTCGATTCCTCTCGTTGACGAGATCATCGTAATCATGAATAATTTCATCATCGATGAATGACCTTTCCCGGCTCATCATAAAGTCATTGTAAATATTTCACTGTAGAAGGAATGAAGGATTTTCGTTATTGTATTTGTTCTTTTACTTCGTGTAAGAAACGGGTGTGAGAAAACACGGGTTCCATGTTCGTTTTGTTTCCAAAATGGCATATTTCTGTTTCTTTGACTCGCATGACGTCATTTCTCTCTTCATTGTTTTATTCCAAAAACTCTTGACTCGTAAACGTAAAATCCAGAGGGAGAATATTCAGCTGAAAGAGGCTAAACCTTCTTTACCATCTTCAGATTTTACTTTTCCCAATACGATTTTTATGGAAGCTTTTACATCGTAGTTAATGAATAATTTTAGTGTAAAGATACTAATTAAGATGTTCAATATAATAAAGATATCGTGAGAATGTGAAAAATAATATTTTATTTTTCCTAAATCTAATTCAATAAAAGTCAAGAATTAAATTGATTTGATAAATGGAAGACTGGTCAGTCTTAGTTATTACGTTCACTTTTTTTCATTTGCTAGATCATTTGGATACTGAAAACAAAGATGATTGGAGTAACATGTTGAGGGGTGAAGAGGGGAGAGAGCAGGGGAGGGGGGGATTGCCTAAATCGAGAATATAGATTTTGTTTCATGTAAATTATGTGCGCTAGAAAACGTAATTTTATAAGGGCATGATAACCTTATAATTTCCTTCTGATGGATTCTCTTCAGCCACTTACTGCAGCCTGCGGTGTCGTCAATAGGTCATTAAGATCGATGGTAAGATTCAGCAGTTTTGATTTGAAACATCCAGTAAATTCCTTTATGGAGAGAATTTTCTTCATTGAGGTACCTGAATCTTCTTTCCCTACTCGTTCCCCCTCATACTTCGTCCCCTACTCGATCACCCTCATACTTCTTCCCCTACTCGATCACCATCATACTCTGGCCCCTACTCGATCACCATCATACTTCTTCCCGTACTCGATCACCCTCATGCTTTGTCCCCTACTCGATCACCCTCATGCTTCGTCCCCTACTCGATCACCATCATACTTCGCCCCCTAATCGATCACCATCTTGCTTCCTCCCCTACAAGATCATCCATATACTTCTTCACCTATTCGATCACCCTCATACTTCTTCCCCTACTCAATCACCCTCATACTTCTTACCCTACTTGATCACCCTCATACCTCTTCCCTACACGATCATCCTCATACTCCGTCCCCTACTCGATCACCCACAAACTTCGCCCCCGACTCGATCACCCTCATACTTTGTCCCCTACTCATTCACCCTCATACTTCTACCCCTACTCTATCACCCTCATATTTTTTTCCCTCCTCGATCACTCGCATACTTTTTCCACTACTCGATCACCCTCATACTTCTTCTTCTACTCAATCACCCTCATACTTCTTCCCCTACTCGATCACCCTTATACTTCTTCCCCTACTCAATCACCCTTATAAATCTTCCCATACTCGATCACTCTCATACTTCTTCCCCTACTCGATCACCTTCATACTTCGTCCCCTACTCGGACCCCCTCACACTTCTTCCTCTACTTAATCACCCTCATACTTCATCCCGTACTCAATCACACTCATACTTCATCCCCTACGCGATCACCTTCATTCCCTTACTCGATCACCATCATACTTCTTCCCCTACTCGATCATATTCATGCTTTGTCCACTACTCGATAACCCTCATACTTCTTCTCTTACCCAATCACCCTCATACTTCGTCCCCTACTCGATCACCCTCATACTTCTTCCCCTACTCGATCACCCTCATATTTCATGCCCTAATTGTTCACCCTCATACTTATTCCCTAATTGATCACCCTTTTACTCAGACCCTTATTCGATCACCGTCATACTTCTTCCCATACTTGATCGCCCTCATACTCATTCCCCTACTTGATCATCCTCATACTTCTTCCCCTACTCAATCACCCTCATACTTCACCCCTAACCTTCATATTTCTTCCCCTAGTCAATCACCCTCATACCTCATCCCCAACTCGATCACCCTCATAATTCTTCTCCTTCTTGATCACCCTCATACTTCTTCCCCTACTTGATCACCCTCATACTTCATCCCCTACTGATCCATCATCCTCATACTTCTTCCCCAACTCTATCACCCTTATACTTCGTCCCCTACTCTATCGCCCTCTCACTTCTTCCCTTACTCTATCACCCTCATACTTCATCCCCTACTCGATCAGCCTCATACTTCTTACCATACTCGATCACCCTCGTACTACTTCCCCTACTTGATCACCCTTATAATAAGTCCCCTACTCGATTATCCTCATACTTCTTCCTCCAATTGATCACTCTCATACTTTGCCCTTTCTTGATCACCCTCATACTTCTTCCAACACTCCCTCACCCTCATAATTCATTCCCAACTAAATCACCCCATACTGCTTCCCCTACTCGATTCATTCCCAACTCAATCACCCCATACTGCTTCCCCTACTCGATCGCCCTCATACTTCATCCTCTACTTGATGACCCTCACACTTCTTCCTCCAATAGATCACCCTTATACTTCGCCCCCTACTTGATCGCCCTCATACTTAGTCCACTACTCCCTAACCCTCATGATTCATTCCCAACTCAATCACCCCTATACTGCTTCCCCTACTCGATCACCCTCATACTTCTTCCCCTACTCGATCACCCTCATACTTTGTACCATACTCGAGCACCCCCATACTTCTTCTCCTACTCAATCATCCTTATACTTCTCCCCCTACTTGATCACCCTCATATTTCTTCCCATACCTGATCACCCTTATACTTAGTCCCCTACTCGATCACCCTCATACTTCTTCCCATACTCGATAACCCTCATACTTCTTCCAATACTCGATCACTCTGATAATTCTCGCCCTATTTGATCACCCTTATACTTCTTCCCCTACTCGATCACCCTCATACGTCATCCCGAACTCGATCATATTCATACCTCATCCCCTACCCTATCACTCTCATACTTCTTCCCTTACTCGTTCTCCCTCATACTTCTTTTTCATTTTGATTTCATCAACTTCCCTTTACCCTCTCCATTTTCATTTGTATCGATTTAAAAAAAATAAATCGGTTTTTATTTATCATATTCATATATGTATTGTTTTCGTAACCCTGTGCCACCCATGCATAATCCTATCTATGTGTATTCAGTTCAACATTACTCACTTCCTCTATAAGTAATGACAATATTTTGGAACTGTTGGTATATCACAAGAAGATGAAGAAACTAGCAAAACGAAGACTAAATGGGAATCTTTCAGTTTTTTTTTTTTTTTTTTTTTTTTTTTCTTTTTTTTTTTTTATATTACCATGTGGCCATCTAATTAAAACTCAGGTTATCCTTTAGCATAAAAGAACTTTTTTTAATGAAGAGAAGTAGTTACAACTTCCAGTACAAGAGTTGTGTCACCATATCGACATCAACGGGAATAGAGAGAGAGAGAGAGAGAGAGAGAGAGAGAGAGAGAGAGAGAGAGAGAGAGAGAGAGAGAGTTCAAACGCAAAGCAATAGTCTTCCATGTCTTTAACGTCTGAAGAAGTGTTCCTCATGTTCCACTTTCTGGGGGAAATCGAAGGGTAACACAAGGAACTCTCTCTCTCTCTCTCTCTCTCTCTCTCTCTCTCTCTCTCTCTCTCTCTCTCTCTCTCTCTCTCTCTCTCTCCAGACAGAGAAGTTTTCTTATCTTCCATTAAAAATTCTTATTTGAACCACAAAAGACTGATAAAGAATAAGAACATTTTTCATGGAAATTGAATAGTTTTGTTTTTATTACTTTCGCTGTTTATAAAAAACTGGAACTTCTTATTCCATGAGGCCTTTAACATTTTTCTTTTCTCAAAAGATGACATATTATTTTTTTGAAAAAAATTCTCGATTATGTATTGCTGATGATAAGAAGGAAAAATCAATAATATGAAAGTAAATAGATCGGGTATGATTGCCATAAGTTAGTCCATCATTCATAACGCTACCTGACATGAAGAGTCAAAAGTGACAAATCTCTGACTGATATTTTCATCAATATAGAAGAGACAACGATCCATCAAGTGCCAGAAAATATCGCCAGACAAAGAAGGAAATAAGAGAAATGCAAGAGAAGGGATGTGAAGTTTTCATTCTTCTTGAGCAAACTAAATCAAATAACAAATGCCATAACAGAAATAGGTTTACAAACTTCAGTGATAAAAGGTTCAAGTAAACTCCAAGTCAACATTGGTGTGATCAAATGAATGTTAATGGTGACTTAGAGGCGACGTTTTGTAACGTTAGAAAATAACACCGACCTTCTTCAACCAACCATCCATCGTCTTCTAACTTTTGTCTCTGAGGACAGCAAAGAAAGTAACTAGACCACAACATGCCACCAGTGACTCTGTTCACGAATGCCATCTCTGGCGAATATTATTCATCTTGATTCTGTTCCTCGTTGCCAGTATCGCCATTTTCACTAAGGTTATTAATAACAGTTGTGATATAAATATTGCCTAAAAATTCCAAGCTCAAATTATTTTTGTTACTTTAAGAAAAATAACTTATATGCCTGAATTACATTGTATTTAAACTGGCGCATTTTCTGTAAAAAAAAAATGATGCTTTCATTAGTAACTAAATTCTTAAAATGAAAAGCAATAAAAAGCCGATTTTGCCTTTGAAAGGAACGTAATGTTAGTAAAAGCAATTGCACTTTACAAAGACACCTGTAAATGGGTCATAAGAAAACAAGTATCGCACTGACTCACGTTGATCATATAAGAAATAGCAGTGAATTCCAATTAGTATAAAAGGTTGTAGAAGAATAAAAACTAAGATAAACACTTCAATGATGGAGAACTTCCAAATAAAAATAAACAAATTAATAAATATAGAAAATAAAAAGAAAAGGATATTCAAACGAAACGACAAAAAATTTCGAGGAAGAATCTCCCACTACCAATGAAATACTCTGAAGCATTGTAAAGTAAAAATTTTAGTTAGGATTTTCTGAAAACATCACACGAAAATAAAAGGCATGAAAATAATTAAAGAAAAATACTAGCTGAAAATATGAAAGGCCATCGCAAAAAAATACGAAAAAAATACCGGAAAAATCATAAAATAAAGATTCAAAACCGTAAAGAAAAATTGGAGTGAAATATGGTCGAATTTCAAGCCGTGATATTTCGCCAAATAGGGAGAGACGAAGTGAAAGTCTCAGATCCCTTTACACTCTCTCGGTGCAAAAACTGTTTCACTTATTTTATATGTGCAAAGAAAGATGTCGCTGTAATTCAAGTCAAGTCTCCAACTCTGCTAGGAAATGAGCTTAGAAATTTCCTCAAGACTACGTTCTAGAGAGAGAGAGAGAGAGAGAGAGAGAGAGAGAGAGAGAGAGAGAGAGAGAGAATTAACACAAAACAAAACATGATATAGCTTACTTACACAGATTAGTTTATTATCAGTACAAGGGAAAGTGAGTGATAAGACAAAAAAGCAAAACTGGTACAGTATACAAGCGTGTACGAAACACATGCGGTACATGGCTCCCCCCTAAAAATGACTTACATGTGAAATAGGGTGACCTGCTCTAAAGAAACGTATTGTAGACAAGTCATCGGGCAGGAGATATATAGGTTTTAGGCAATCAATGGAGACTCAGTCTTCTTTGCCTCGAATTCGGGGCTATGTAAGGCGGCATTAGCGATGGCTTGCTAGTGTCGTTGTGCAGGAAAATGTACTATGCTGAGTTCAGATCTGTCAGTATGTGTTGCTTGGCTATGGGCTTGTAAGTCTGGAGGCATGGAGTAAATTTTTCCACAACGTGGCGTAGGTGATGGAGATTATCGGAGATGTACGTGGAAAAAAAATCAGCAAGAACAATCAATGGGTTGCAATACACCATATCAGCAGCTGAGACATCCAAGGGCATCTTTAATAGTGGTTCTTAGTTCCAGAAGAGCTTAGGGAAGCTGAGTAAACCAGTTGGAACATTGCAGCGGGACATCAAAGCGTGTTTGAGGGTGTGAGGAAAACATTCAACCATTCAGTTGTCAGGAGGATTGTAGGGGGTTGTCTAAAGTAGGGTGATGACCAAGAGATTCTCTAATAATGTCCACAATTGAGAGGTGGATGGGTACCCCTGTCAGAAATAATATGCTCAGGGATACCGAATCTCACTGTCCACCCTGAGAGTAAGGTAGATGTACATGAGGTGAAAGTTGTATTTTCCATGGAAACGGCTTCAGTGCAACGAGTAGAGCGGTCAATGATATAAAACAGGTAACGATGCCCTTGTGATCTGGGTAGGGGAACTAAAATATCAACATGAAAATAGGCAAAACTACGCTGAGGTTGAGGAAAGATGGGCCTTTCTGAATCCGTAAGTCGATGTACTTTTGAAGTTTTGCATGAAGTACGATGAAGTACAGGCGAGGACCGAATCTTTAGCAACCTTAGTAATGCCGTGGCAAATGAACTTCGTCTTTAGCAGATGTGAAGTAGATCGGCGCGAGGGATGTGAAAAACCATGAATGAAATCAAACACTTGTAGGCGCATAAGAGCAGGTATCCATGGTCGTGGTTACCACTACAGATATCAAAGACAGTGGCGCTGGAGTCGGGGATGGGGATGTGTTCCAAACAAATGGATGTGCAGGATGTCGTACATGGCTGGTACTCTGGATCTTTCCGGTGAGTTTCTGCCACGGCGTTGTAATCTAATCTCAGGTGAATGGCGCCAATGTGTTTCTTAACAGGGTGTTGGCAACTGGATTAATTTTTTCCAGGGACATGATGAAGGGTGCAATTGTATTCAGCCACGGCGGAAAGATGTCAGAGTTGTCGGGCAGACAAAGCCCTGGAATGTTGAGTGAAGGCGTGCACCAGAGGCATGTATTCTGTGCTAATGATGAAGGGCATACCTTCTAAGTAGTGGCAAAAGTGTTTGCATTATAGGAGACCGCTTCTTGAAGAGGACCCCAAGTTCAGGTCTTTTAGCTTGCCATTGAGGGAACCATAGAGGGGGCCAAGATTGGTGGCGATGGCTGGCAGGAAATGGCGATAATAGTTGATCATGCCTAAGACGGTCGAGGGCAGGGAACGTTCTGAATGGCTGATACCTTCTCAGGGAGGCAGTGGACTCCTTTAGGAGTGATGCGATGCCCTAAGAAGGATACTTCGTTGGCACCAAAGAAACACTTGTCATACTGGACTACAAGGCCATCTGTTGTAGGCAGTCGAGCACGATGTATAGGTGACAGAGGTGTTCCTCTTTGTAGGAGGAGAACACAAGTATGGCGTCCATGTACAATAAACAGAATGGGATGTCCCCTACAATGCCTTCCATGTGGCAGTGAAAAGTGGCCCCGGATCATGATGGCCAAAACAGGAGTAATTGAAGATGTATGGACCGAGGTTGGTGACGATGGTAGTCTTGGGGATGTATTCTGGGGGCATGGGCACCTGATAATATCCATTCAAGAGGTTGAACGTGAGAAAATCTTCGCTTTGTGCAAGTAGTAGGTCACGTCACTGATGTTTGGGAAGGGGTAGTGATCCGATTCTGTGTGCATGTTCAGCGGCATGTAATCCCCCCACAGACGTAACAAGCCATTTTTCTTTAGGACTATCTATAAGGGTGACGACCCTGGGGTTGAGTCCTTTTGGCAAAGGCCAATTTCTTCCTTTTTGATGAATGTTTGTTCAGTGGCTGGTAAATGATAAGGTACCAGACGGCTTAATCTGGCAAACACTGGTGGCCTCGTCATCTTGAGAGGGTGATAAATACCATGTTTGGCGGGAACTATGGTCATTTGGTGAAGTTATGGATGATAGACATCTGAATACAATATGAGGAGGTAGGCATAGACATTCGCGGTTGTGCTGATGTGGAGGGCGAGGTTGGAAGGGGCGGGTTGAAGAGTTGTCGACAAGTAAGAGTCTATGTTGACTAACCATCAGTGCGTATCATCAACCAGGAGGTGGAAATATGAGAGGAAATTCGCACCGAGGATTGGTAATATAACGTTAGCCTCGAAAAATTTGCAATGACATTAAGTGCTTCCAAACGATAATGTGAGGTTCTCATAACCATGGGTGAGTATTGCAGATCCTTCGGTAGCTACCAGGTGGACGTCAGTAGTCATAGACCGAATATGTCACGTCCTGGAGAGTGGCTTTGGTAGAAGAAAACAGCAAGCACCCATGTCTACCAAAAATCGTATGTCTGTAACTACATAATATAAAAAGAAAAGATTGGTGTTAGGGGAAAACACGGCCACAGTGATTGCCTACTTACACTTTTGTGGGCTACTGACACCCATTAGCACATTTTTTTCACAGCAGCCCCGAATCTGGCATGGCAGTAGCATGACTGTGTCTGATGTGCGTTAGTAAGTGACCGTAGAGGTTGTTGGCTGGGGTGTGTGGGGGTGGTAACATATATGGGTGGTGGGTGGCTTTATCGCTGCTCCGGCACTTCATTGAGTGGGCATCTGTGTCTTACCACATTTACGTCAGCTTCGGTCGATGTTGAATAGTTGTCCTCTTCGTCAAGAGTGGAGGCGTTGATGGATATCTTGAAGGTGGTGAAGTGGCTTTACATAAGGGCGTCAAATTTGGTCATCAGGTCCTTCATGGGCAAAATATTGACATCAGGTATGGCAGCACATAAAGGTTTGGGTAAGTGTCATACCCAAAGGGCACGAAGTAGGTTCACCTCTTGAGGAGAGCCGTCTACGGCAGGTCATTTCCCTGAGGACGAGTGAAGCCTTTTGGTACCCTAACGGTTGCTGAGAGAGCTGAAAAATCTTAGCTATATGGGTTGCTGGGGATGGCAAGTACTACATCAGCAGGTATGTTTTGAGGGTGCTGTATGCCATTAGGGTGTTCCCTTGCCTGCAAATGCAATTGGAGATTTCCAGGGAAAGCATCCTTTGGGATCGCTGTGAGGCCATAGTATGGTTTTGTGCTTATGTGAGTCATGCCCTTGATGCGAAACTGGACTTCAGTGCGCTGAAACCAGGCGAACGCTTCTCCGCTGGCTAAGGGTGGCAATTTCATTAAGGCAGCTAAGCAGACATTGGCCTTATATACAAAGATATACGGGCAAGAATTATTAGTGCAGGGATGAACGAATGACAGACAAAAAAGAAAAACTCGATAGTTTCTTGTAGTGTCTGTAACCTTACCATCCATGCACTTGGTTTTTTTTGTAGGGCTCTATAAGCCTACCTGCTGAATCACCAGCAGTCATTGTCTGGCCCTCCTTGGTCCAGCTTAACGGGAGAGGGGCCTTAGGAGCTGATCATACGAGTATGTATGTAGGGTCAGTCTCTATTTCATTGTCAGTGTCCATTGCCTCTACCCTTCTTTAGCAACCTTTAGATTTTTAAACAGTGATTCTTCTCTTGGAAATCCAATATTTTGAGGATTAAGGGGACCATGATGTATTATAAAGGCATAACATTAGTGCTAAATACACTCGCGTACAGATATGCATGTATAAACATAGAAACACGCAGATCCACACACACACATATAAATATATTTATATATATATATATATATATATATATACATATATATATATATATATATATGTATAATATATATATATATATATATATATATTTATACATATATATATATATATATATATATATATAAAAATTTATACATACAGTATATATATATACATATATATATTATATATATATATATATATATATATTTGTGTGTGGGCTTTTCCACTATTCTAAGGCCTTAAAATATAACGTGAGATAGCAACAATTGTCAAACTTTTTGTGATTTACCCGAGACGTTTAGAAGTTTCTGTCCGGTCAATAACATCAACAACTGAAGAAATGCATTTCTTCTTCGTTCTTCTCTTCGAAGATTTCAGCTCTGGAAACCTTCCTGTGACTCTGTCGAGGTTTTTATCTTCCTTCGTCTTTCATTTTTTCAAAAATCTTTGTCTTCTTTGCTGACACATTGAGATTTTATTAGGCGATGGGAATTGTTGAAACCTAGAGAAAGTTATTCAGGTACAAATTACTAAACTAAAAAGCGGGTAACCTGAAAAAAGACAATTTTATCAACTTTAGAAAATTGTATGATGGCTTGTAATAAATATCGAAATGCGACCTTCATTTATACGTGTATCTAATTTGATTCAGTTGATATATTTGAGTTCTTGGTAATCCTTTATATCACCTTAGAAGGCATAAAAGGCTGGATTCCATAAAAAAAAAAAAAAAAAAAAATAATGCTATATATATGTTGTTTTTAGAATCTATTTAAAGCAGATATTATATTTAGTGCAACTATACTAGAAGTCATAGTTTAGAGAATCTTCGATAACAGTCATTTTAAACCACCTTGAAATATTAATCATATAAGATGACAAGAAAAAAGAAAAGACTAAAGAAATGTTGAATTGCTAACAGATTCAGCGACATATCTAAGCATTTAGTGCAGGCAATAACATTTAAGAAAAATAAAGAGACAGACACAAGTGCAGAGAGTTCTATGTTGTTTTGCTTCCCGAGATTAATTTCCTTTTCAAAAACAAAAGAAAAAGATTTATTATTTCACAAAAAATAACGAACGTCAGGAATGGAGAAAATCATTCTAACTGCAAGAGAAGAAAGATATTTACTCCTAGTCCAATGTTTCAATGTTGAAATCTTATTATTATTATTATTATTATTATTATTATTATTATTATTATTATTATTATTATTATTATTATTATTATTATTATTATTATTATTATTATTATTATTATCTATTTCTTTCAGGTAGGATCAAACATTCAAGATCACTCATCAAAGCATTAGATTTGGTCATCCAGTGAAGCATTATGCAAAGTTTCATTTTTTCAATGCCATAATCGATATATATATTCAAAAGATAAGCCACGGCAGAAATGATTGATAATAAAGAATAAGATAGAAAATCTCATAAAAAAGCATAAACCCTACATACCTATATAGCTTCTTTAACGGAAATCATCAGAATGTTTGAAAATAAGATTTCTCGTATGAATTGTATTTTTTATAAATAAGCATCGATAAGAGATCTTAAGAAAAAATAATTCGTTGACTCTAATCCTCTCAGATATTTTTCAAGAGTTTCCCTTTCTGTGAACTTCATCTGTTGGGAGAATGTTTGAAACTTCACACAGGTTGTCAAGAGTCAATCATATTTGGATCATCTGAAGGTCAAAGATATCAAAGACTTCTTATGTTGGTCTACAATTATACGAATCAGCAGTTTTTTTTTTTTTTTTTTTTTTTTAACGAATAGTTATAGAAATGATATTAAAGACGTCCCAAATTTCTGATATTTTCCTTCCACGCTATTTCAGCTTTTCGGTCCATCAATTGCTCTCAATTTAGAGATTTTAGTCTATTTACTTAAACATTCAGATCTTCGAATATCCCTTAAATCGAAGCCTTAAATCAATTCAAACGAATTTTCCCGTGAACTCACATATACTGTACACAAAGGCTTTTATTCCAGGGTCTTTCAAGATCGTCGAAATGATAACATCATCTACATTAAAACTCAGGTCATCCTTTGACGCAAGAGAACTGTTCTACTAAAAAGAAGTCGTTACAACTTCCGGTACATGAAGAGAGATTTGAATCCCAAAGCAAAAGTATCACATCCTTTTAACGTCTAAGAAAACGTCCCTTATGTTCCCCTTTTTTGAGGGAGATAAAAGAGGAAACACAAAGAGCGTACTCTCTCCTGACTGACACTGGAAAGCCTTGATTGAATTTTCCTTCAACTTGTGCAGCAGAAATTGACCCTTTGTTGTTGAGACTTGATGGTGGACGGAAACCACCAACTCTCCAACAACGGGAAAGTTTGTCTCGGTTTTATTGCTTTTCCATTTGTCTTTTCCATCTGGTGTGGAAACGGAAGTTTTACTTCACATATTTACTTTGGTTCGCATGAAAATAACAGAAACTAATTATAATGATTGACTCTCTCTCTCTCTCTCTCTCTCTCTCTCTCTCTCTCTCTCATCCAAGTCCATACGGGCATATACATCAGTCATGCAAACCTGATGTTCTTTTGGAGAAAAATAAGTCTGACTGATTTGAATGCAACAGATAATGACCAAAGAATTATTCCTTTCCCTTATGAAGCAAAAAGCGAGACTAATAAAAATGAGGACGACTTTAGTAAAAATTAAATAGCTCTAAATTTTCAACAGTGTTTTCGTCAGTTTCTCTCGCGGGTTATCAAGGATACCAATATCACATTCCGTGAGACCTTTTATCCCTTTTCTGTTCTCAGACGACAGACAGACAGACAGACAGGATTTTCTCGGTAACGTTTATCGTATATCTTTTATATACATGTATATATATATATATATATATATGTGTGTGTGTGTGTGTGTGTGTGTATGTATATATATATGTATATATATGTATATATATATATATATATATATATTCAATTTATCAAAAATGAAAAATCAATTAAATGTGAAAATATCAAGAAAGAGCATAATTAACAGAAGTTAATCCGTCATCTATAACGGCAACTGATAATATGTTGTTAAAGATGAGAAATCCGCGACTGACGTAGTCATCAGAAACCAGAAAATATTTTCAGAGGGTAGAAAAAGAAAACAGAAATTTGCGAAAAGGGATGTGAAGTTTTTATTCTTCCTGAGAAAACAAAATCGAATAACAAAACGAATAACAGAGAGCGCCTTCAAAACACCAGCAAAACCTAGCTCAAGTAAACTCTAGGTCAACATTGGTGTAATCAAAGGAATGTTAATGGTGACTTAGAGGTGACATCTTGTAACGTTAGATAAGAACACGGACTTTGTTCATTGTCTTCTAACTTTTGTCTGTGAGGACAGCAAAGTAAGTAACTAGATCACAACATGCTACCAGTGAGTAACTCTGCTCACGAATGCCATCTGCCACACTTCGTCGAATATCATTCATCTTGCTTCTGTTCCTTGTTGCCGGTATCACCATTTTCACTAAACATATTAATAACAGTTGTGATATAAATATTGTAAAAAAAGAAATTCCTAGTTCAATTATCTAGGTTTCGTTAAGGAAAATAACTTCTATGTATGAATTACATTGTATTAAAAAAGAAAATAAATAAATAAAGGAGATGCTTAACGAAATTCATAATAGGAGAAACATTAAAAAGCTGCCTTAATTAATTAATACTACAATTACCCTCTCAGAAACACCTATAAATGTGTCTTGAGAAAACTTGCATCGCAGTTGGTAGAGCATTATAAGATTCAGCAAAGAATTCCAACCAGTGGAAAAGGTTATAAGAGATTGAAAAATAAGGCAAAAAGATTTATTGACTGAGAAATTACATATGAAAGAAATAAAACAAAAATGTATGTGGAATGTGAAAAGAAAAGGATAATATAAAGAATCGATCAATTAAAGGAGAATAAGAAGAAAATAAATTCTAAGAATTTCGACGAAGGATCTCCCACTAGCAATGAAATACATAGAAACATTGTAAAATAGAGAAAAAAAAATATAAATTATGATTTTCGGGGACCACCGCAAGTAAAATAAGAAAATAAAAGAAATGAAGAAAAAACCGAAAATAAGAAACGTCATCGCAGGAAACAGAAAAAACAAATCACAACAATAAAGATTCGAGACTGCGAAGACGAAGTGAAGTAAAATGTGGTCAAATTTCAAGCGATGATATTTCGCCAAAGAATGAGAGACGAAGCGAATGTCTCAGATCCCATTAGATTCTCTCGGTGCAAGAATTATGTTTCACTTAAATCATATTCGCAAAGAAAGATGTCGCTGTAATTCAAGTCAAGTCTCCAACTCTCCCTGGAAATGAGCTTAGAAATTTCCTCAAGACTAAGTTATGGAGAGAGAGAGAGAGAGAGAGAGAGAGGAGAGAGAGAGAGAGAGAGAGAGATGTGACATTCATCTCAGACAGTTCCTGTGAAATACATTTAGGGAAACGAGAGAGATAAGGTAAAATATGAAATAAGACTCTAATAAATTTTCTGTGGATGATATTGTGTCAGCAGGAACAGATGATATGCTGAGATACTTGATAGAAAATCCATTCTTATTTTATTATTACAAGCCTAACTATTTGCAACCCTGCTGGTCAAATAGGTTGCTAAAAGCTTCAGACTTGAAATCAACTTAGTAACGTAGCGGATTTGAGAAAAATAATGTAGACGCAAGAAACAAGCTGAAAAACAGGAATGCTAAAAGAAAATGATGAAGAGAAGTAACATTTACAATAAATAAGTAACAGGTACATTATAAAAAAGTCATCTTGCTTAACGAAAAGGCGCTTGCACTAAGTTTGAGCTTCCAAAGTTTCTATTATGCATGCAGACTGAACTCTTTCTCAGTACCAAACACATTTCTGTCCCCCATTATGGAATATTTGAATTTAAATCCAAGTTTAATTTACCCTGACTTATAATCCTCCAGGCTTCAAGGAGAAGGCCCACTGGTCTTCTTCTTTCTCTTCAGCTTCACGTGTTCATCGGCCTTGTCAGGTAAAAAAGTCCCATCTGCTTCTGTATAAAAAGGGAATTTACAATGGACTTTTTTTTTTTTTTTTTTTTTTTTTTCATCAAGCCACTTTGTTCTCAGATTAAGATTATAGCAAAGTAAGACATAGTTAGAGAAGTTGAACTGAAGGGATGAGATAGACCAAAAGAAAAGCCTGAAAAATAAAAGGCAGAAAACTACTAAGTGGGTCCCGACATAGCCTATGACTGCAAAAGAGTAGTACCGCTGAAAGGGACACATCACATTTCACATTACTTTCCTATCATCTTCATCAAAAGCTTTCCCCGGATCCATAATTGCAATATGCACCTTTTGCTAGATATTTCTCGCATATCTGCCGAACGGTGGAAATCTAATGCATGCATCCCCTACCTCTCCTAAAAGTACCTTACATATCTAAGATGGCAAACTCTGTTTTACCCTTTATCATAATATGAAAAACTAAATTTGGCTGTTTATAAACTCTGAAACAGATGTTTCAAATTAAGTGTCATGAAGCCAAAGGTGTAAAGAGGTGAAGCAGTCCATATGTTAAGACACACCTTCACCCATTTTCAGAATACACGAAGACTTATCAAGTCAGAAAGCCGATTATTACCTCATTAATATCTTGCATCAAATCTCTAAAGATTTTGTTTTATATTTTCAATTTCTGGGAATAATGAAACTCTTCTGCTCTTTCGGGGAAGGGTGCTCGTGCGTTCCTGAAAATTAATAAGTTCATATTCAAATAGGATATTCTCTCTTCTCTCTCTCTCTCTCTCTCTCTCTCTCTCTCTCTCTCTCTCCAAGTTGTGAATAATTAATTTCCTACTGAATATCAGGCACCCAATTCACTGCTCAGGTTAAAAGAGGTCTGCATTTCTTAAATGAAAGAGAGAGAGAGAGAGAGAGAGAGAGAGAGAGAGAGAGAGAGAGAGAGAACTGATATCCTCTAATTATTAATCTACTAGCAGAAGCATAGAGAAATAGAAAGCTACAAAGCAATAAAACTACAATTTTCTTACAGTGATGAACTGCGAGGATGCAGTGCTTTCTCAACCCATATTTCCGTTTGCAAGATCCGGATGAGTTTTTAGAAGGTTCAGATATGAACCTTCGGTAACCTTCATCATTGATGTCATTCAAAATCTAGTCACAATATGCACAGTTTAGATGGGGAAGGTTCTAACTTTTTCTAGGCTGGAGTATTTAGAATAGAAGGAAAAACTATTTTAGATATACCAAAGGATTTATCTCAAAAGGTGAATACGAGCAGTAGCCAGTTGACAGGATTCTTAGACCAAAGTAAACATCAGTTTACAATAATCATTCATATTTTTTTTAACTGAAAGTACTTAAGGACTGTTTATTATTTATGTAAGTTTTCATTTATTAAAAAAAGTATTAAAGCTAAATTTGGTTAAAACCTCAAATGTTGAAATATTTTTATTTCAAGTTAAGGTTTGTTAAATGGAGAGTACTATCATTCATCATTAGACTTATGCCCGTCTAAAAACAAAATTTTAATGAAATCCATAAATTGCTTTTTTAATTTTCTTTTGATATTGACTGAAACGGACACGCAAATAGGAAACGACGTCCCCAAATTGCATGAAACTTACCTACGTTCTCTTATTCCTTTTTCCATATTGCTCCTCAACCTCTTTTTAATTAAATTCAAATTGGAGATTCGATTCTCTCTCAGTTACACTTGGGGTTCTCTTCTGATTTTGCTTCAAAGTATCGCTTCCGGGTACTTCCTCAGTTGCACTTGGACACTGACTTCTAATTTTACTTCAAAGTACAGCATCTGGGTTCTCCTTCAGTTGCACTTAGGTGCTGTCTTCTCATTTTACTTCCAAGAGCAGCTTCTAGGTTCTCCCTCAGTTACACTTGGACTTTCTCTTCTAATTTTACTTTGAAGTACAGCTCCCGCATTCTCCCTCAGTTGCACTTGGACACTCTCTTCTAATTTTACTTTGAAGTACAGCTCCCGCATTCTCCCTCAGTTGCACTTGGGTGCTCTCTTCTAATTTTACTTAAAAGTACAGCTTCATGGCTGTACCTAAGCTGGACTTAGGCACTGTCTTCTAATTTTACTTCAAAGTACAAGTTCTGAATTCTCCCTCAAATACACTTGGGCACTGTCTACTAATATTGCTTCAAGGAGCATATTCCTGGTTCTCCTTGAGTCACACTTGGGCACTGTCTTCTAATTTTACTTTAAAGTAAAACTTCCGGGTTCTCTTAGTTGCAATTGGAATATATCTTCTAATTTTACTTAAAAAATACAGCTTCCGTGTTCTACATCAGTTACACTTACACCATGTCATTTATATTCACATCAAAAGCAGTTTCTAAGTTCTCACTTAGTTGCATTTGACCGCTGTATTCTAACTTCATTTCAAAGAACAGCTTCTGGGTCCTTCCTCAGTTGCA
>NC_090754.1:28047867-28050367 GCF_036898095.1 Palaemon carinicauda | reverse complement strand
TGAAAGAATCAAAACACTTCTTCAGAATAGATTGATCACTGAAAATCTTGTAAGACTTTCTCAATAAGCCAATTTTTTTGTGCAATTGAAGAAGACACCGACCTAATGTGTTTCTCAAAAGTAAATTTGCTGTCGAGAATCACACCTTAAATTTAAAGAAACATTATCAATACTGAGATCCGGATGTTGAGGAGCCACCGTCCTTGACCTACTTACAATCATACTTTGAGTTTTATTAGGATTCAACTTCATACCCCATAATTTGCACCATGCACTAATTTTAGCTATATTTCTATTAAGGGATTCACCAATCCCATATCTGCATTCAGGAGATAGAATTGATGCAAAGAGAGTAGCATCATCTGCATATGCAACAAGCTTGTTTTCTAGGCCAAACCACATGTCATGTGTATATAGTATGAAAAGTATTGGGCCAAGAACACTACCCTGTGGAACACCGGATATCACATTCCTATACTCACTATGGTGCCCATCAACAATAACTCTTTGAGATCTATTACTTAAAAAATCAATAATAATGCTAAGGAACGACCCACCCTCTTCCAACTGTTTCAGTTTGAAAACAAGGGCCTCATGATTAACACGGTCAAAGGCAGCACTAAAATCAAGGCCAATCATACGAACTTCCTGTCCACAATCAAGGGATTTCTGTACAGCATTGGAGATTGTAAGAAGGGCATCACATGCTCCAAGGCCTTTACGAAAACCAAATTGCAAACTAGGGAGTAGATGATTACCTTCAGCAAACCTATTAAGACGTTTTGCCAGAAAACATTCAAAAACTTTAGATAATATGGGAGTTATGGAAATTGGGCGGTAATCAGTTGGACTTGAGCTACCACAAACACAAACACATTTACATAGAGGAGTAAAATTACCAATTCTCCAACAAGTGCTAAAGGCATCTCTTCTTGCTAACTTGCGCAAAATAACAGATAACTTTGGAGCTAAGAAATCTGCTGTCTTTATAAAAAACAAAGGAAAAATACCATTTGGGTGTACCCCTCCATAAGCATCAAGGTCCATCAACAGAGCTTTAATCTCACGGGATCGAAAATCTAAACTAGTTAGTTTAGCCTCAGGAAAACAAGAGTGAGGAAGTTCAAGTTTTTCATTACTCTGTTTACTGTCAAAAACACCAGCCAAAAGGATTGCCTTTTCCTTTGGACAGTGAGTGACTGAGCCATCTGGTTTAAGTAAAGGAGGAACTGTTGCATCTACACCAGAGAGTGTAGATTTAAGGGTAGACCACCATTTGTGTTCCTGATTTGTGCCAGAAAGGGTTTCTTTTATGGTTAAATTGTACTCCTTTTCAGTTGAGGCATAAACTCTCTGAGCAAAAGCTCGAAGCTGGGTATAGTTGTTCTAGGTCAAATCTGATCTGTTACCCTTCCAAAGGTGATAGGCCTCATGCTTCTCCAAATAAGCACGTCTACAATCATCATTGAACCACGGTTTGTCCTTCACTTGGTACCTTAGCACACGAGAAGGGATACGCCTATCAATTATGTTGACTAGATTCTCATTCAAAGGGACAACAGGAACTACACTACTATATAATTGTGACCGATTCAAGCACAAAAGATCATGCAAAATCCTATTCCAGTCTGCTTGGAATTTCATATGAATTTTACAAGAATATGATATATCAGGGACAGGGTGCGCAGTCTTCACTTCTAATGAAATCAAGGCATGATCAGATGTCCCGACTGGAGAACCAACCTTACTAGTTATAACGCTAGGGGAGTCAGTGTATACGAGGTCCAAGCAATTACCAGACCTGTGAGTATCTTCATTTATGATTTGCTCACAGCCTGATTCAGAGACAAAGTCTAAAGCTCTTAAGTCATGGCGATCGGTAGGAGAAATAGAACTTAACCACTCCCTATGGTGAGCATTAAAATCACCAACAAAGACAAAAGAAGCCTTTCTGTCATCTTCTTGTATCTTAGCCATAATGGTAAGGAGACAATCGAAGATAGAATCATCCATGTCTGGATTCCGGTAGATCGAACACAAATAAAAGTTGTTATGCCTGCCTGTATGTATATCTATCTATCTATCTATCTATCTATATATATATATATATATATATATATATATATATATATATATATATATATATATACATATACATATATATATATATATATATATATATATATATATATATATATATATATATATATATATATATATGTATGTATGTATATATATACACATATATAGCCAACTAGAGATGTTACGGATCTTATAAGCAACGATACATTTATCAATTTATCATCAGGATTTTGATTGTCGAGTCACGAAGCTATGTCAAAACGGCAGCTAGAATAAATACCAGATCTTTTTTAATGGATGATGAAGGAGGACTGTGAAATTATTATTGTATATTTTTTTTTTTTTTTTTTTTTTTTTTGTCACAGACTGACATTGCTTTATTTGGAAAGCAACAGAACAGAAAAAAGTATTTCTTCAA
>NC_090754.1:28027867-28042867 GCF_036898095.1 Palaemon carinicauda | reverse complement strand
AGGCGAGTGATACTGGTCATTTTTCTGAGGACAAGCAAAGCCTTTTGGTTCCCGAACAGTTGAAAGAGCTGAAAAGGCTTGACTGTATGGACAGCTGACGATAGCGAGTACTACTCCAGGAGGTATGTTTTGAGAGCGTCGTATGCTATTGGGCTGTCTCCTTATTTGTAAAGCCAATCGGAGATTTCAGGGAAACTTTTCCTAGGGGATTACTGCGGGAGCATAGTCTACATTGGTGCTTGAGTGAGTCACGCCCTTGATGCGAAACTGAACCTTGGTGAGCTGAAAGGCAAAGGATGGTAGTTTTATGGATGTGGTGCAGAGAAGAGTCAAGGTCAGAGGGCGGCATCATCAAGCAGCAGGGCACAGCACTAATGCGGAAGACGGAAGGGAGGTGTTTCTCTAGCGGTCACCTATTGTGCGAGTGGGCTCTTAGCCTGGGATCACACTTGGGCGATATGACCATGGCGACGCGGTGAGATGTTGATTCTAGCAAAATTTTGAGCATATCGCCACACATCCTCATTCCTCCCGGGTGTGTTTCGCGACAAATCCCATGGACCGAGATGAGCATCGTCACGTGTGCGATACATCCTGGGTTGCCACACCGAGTCGCAACACTGGCCGACAGAATGAAACATGCTCCATTTTTTCGCCTAGTGTGTGATGATGGTCAAGCACCTGCATACAACGCATGCAAGGAGATAAGGCATCGCATTATCCGTGTTCTGTTTCACTGTTATTGTAAACCTTATTGCTCTGTGCTTGCGGTGTGCATCGCCCCTGGTCGTCTACTCCTCATTATGAGTTGTGTATGCCGCAATGTCCTGCGTTTCAAAAAAATATGTGCTGCAATATCGCATAAAAGTACCTGCAGTGTTAAAATTTTCGGGATTTTTCCATATTTTCTCTGTTTGCCAAGACATATCTCTCAAGTGTGATCCCAGCATTAAGTTATAACAAAGAGGCAAGAGGAGTGCAACTAAGCTTTATTAAACAGACAACGAGCTTATATACAAGAACTTACGAGCAAGAACGTCACAAAAAAAATAAAACTAGCTAAATCATGGAAAAGGCAAGCTCAAACAAGTTCTGTTATCAGTGCAGGGGAGAGCGATATATACAATAAAAAAAAGGATATACCGTTGCAGTGTGTGAGTTTGTGTGAAAAACGTGCGGTACTCCTACATTGATCAAGAGACCATCCAAGCAGGGAAAGGAAAAATAATCTTTATTACAAGAGGCAAGAAAGTTGGATATTCAAGCTTTCTTATCCAAACTGAGATCTCATTAGTTCCTTGTTAATCTTCGTAACATTAAAACGATTGTATAGGAGTGAATTTTTGGTTGGTTAAATGAAAAAAAAAAAAATCCCAGTTAATGATTCTACTGAGTAGGAACTATTTATTGCCGCTGACAGTAAATGAAAATGATGAAAGGAACAGAAAATATCAAGAATAATCTTGAATAGCAAGAACAGCATTAGAATTTAAAACAAGAATATATATACCCGTTCTAACATACATCCAGATTACAATAGATATAAATCGAATTATATATAATTATGGAAAAGGAACAGCAATGGTGGATAATTAACGCATAAGAAGTAGTAATAAATCCTCTTATGCCCACATATCCCTGCCATACCCCAAGTATCTTTAAACTCTAAAAGTCGTCCACCTCTTCAACGGTCAAATCCTCCAAAGATTTATGCGTCCCATCGCCAGCTGAATCTCTCTTCCCATCTCTGAAGAATAATAATCACCAGCGCTATTAACTTGTCCGGGAAAAGATCCAATTTATAATTCAACTCTTCTCGCTGACGAGATCATTGTAATTACGAATGATTTCATCGTCCATGAATGATCCTTCCCAACTCATTATAGAGTCATCGTAAATATTTCACTCTGAAATGAGGAAGGAAAGATTTTCCCGCATCGTATCTCAGCTCTTTTTTTTAAAGGCGAGTGTTTTTTCTTCGTTTTCTTCTTCCTCCAGGAAATAAAAGGTAACTAACCCCGGTTCGATTTTTTGTTTTAATTCCAAAGCTCCCTCTTTTTGTCTCTTACCCCCAACATGAGGTAATTCTTTTGTTCATTGCTTTGTTTTTTAGACTTTGGACGCTTAAACTGAAAAAAAAAAAAAGAAATAGACAAGAATATTCAGCTGAAGAAGGCTAAACGCTCGTTTCACTCTTCAAACTTTACTTGTCGCTAAAAGATTAAACTATGATTATTCAAAACTAAGTGCACTGATGATCAATTTTAGAATAATGATATTAACATGCTTAATGGCATAAAAAAACAATGACGTTAAAAACGTGATTTTATTTCCTTTAAATGAAATGAAATAAAAAAAAGTCGAGAATTAATGAGGCTAAATGGAAAAACAATTAACTTTGGGAATTAAGTTCACTTTTTCTATCTTTTAGAAACTAAAACTCAAGAGAAGTAGAGTACGATGTCGTTGGTTGGGGTGGGGGGGGGGGGGTGACAGAGGAGCAGAAGAAGGGCTAAACACACAATGGTTTAATCGAGAGCTTCAGATTTTATTTTATGTGAGCAAATTGGATTTCGTCAGAACATAATAACCTTGCAATTTTCTTTGGATGGATTCTCTTCAACATCCAGTAAATTTACTTTCATAGAGAATTTTCTTCCCCAAGGTCTCTCCACTTTCATCCCTCATTCTTCGTCTCCTACTTCTATTCTTCCGTCTTTATCTCCTCACTTTTGCCTCTTTCTTGGTTTGTGATATTAGCTGCATGAAATAAAGGCTGAGAGAAAAAGAAAGAATATAAAAATATATCAAAACCATGTGTCAATTAGTACTTTAGACTACAAACACAAAAGTTGCATTTGTTTGGGGTTAATGGTGGGCAACCTGTAATGAGATTAACAAAACACGATATAATGAAGAGAATGAATCTCATTTTTCACGTCTGAAACATCATTTCTTCCACCTGCATTTTTCTTTCATTTCCTTTTCCCCATCATTTCTTTGAGATTTAATTACTATGGTAATGGCTAGTCATTTCCCTGCCTCTTGCTCTATGTTTCTTGTGTTATTTCCTTTTCCTGATGCTATTTATCAGATTTCCTCATATCAAAGTGATAGAAAGGTAATCGATAATACAGAAATTATAATTTTCAAATATTTGTAGCAAAATAAAGTTAAAGATGAGCAATAAATGTCATACAAGAATGTGTCTTAGTTAAGCTGGATGAACTATAGTACGACGCTTCTTTTAGTATTGAGATTTACTATAATATTTCAGAGTGGTTAGATGTGGCTATTACCGAGAAAATGAGAATGTGACTATGTAGTCTGAAAGGTAATAAAATAATTAGCTAGAGAAGAAAGGCAATGCAGAATGAGGGTTGATTAGCTAGAGACAAAAAGACTGCGTGTGAACTATTATCTCACCGTCCACAAGAAACGCTTGACTTTTCAACTCTATGGCCTTATTCCGGGAAGATTGCACGGTAAGTTAATTAACTCCTTGACTTGCCTTTCGCCATCTAAGAGTCTTAGTGGGTCTTGGGTAAGAGGCGGAGATCATAGACGAGGGGTGGCTTGCTTTGTGTGTCCTGATCAAAAGGATTTTTCTCTTGGGTATTAAATATTTTAAGTAAGAAGGGAATCACAGCATTTGCACTAAATATGACATTTGTGCTTATTATAGTCACATACACATGCACTTGCATACACACAGACACACACACACTAAAATATATATATATATATATATATATATATATATATATATATATATATATATATATATATATATATATATATATATATAAAGTGTGTGTGTGTGCATGTGTGAGGGTAGCCTACTTTTCCAATGGTCCAAAAATTCAAAATATAATATGAAAAACTTTTAATTTTCAAAATATCTTTTTCAACTACCGGTCTCTTTAAAAAGTCTGTCAGGTCATTATGATCTCGTCAAAGATTTCAGCTCTAGAAACTTTAATGTGACTTTGTCGACGTAATGGTTGTCCTCAAACGTTTTTATTTCCGAAAATTTTTCCTGTTTCTGGTTGACTTATTGATATATTAAGAGGGGAAGGGAATTCTTGGTTCTTAAAGACAGGCATCCAGGTAAGAATGCTAAACTTAAAATTGAGTTGAATTAGGAATTTGTTTTTTATCAACATACCAAAATCACATGAGAGTTTTTAGTAAATTCAGTGGGTGATCTTCATTTTTTAGGCTGATACGAATTCTTAGTGAAGTTTCTTTTACCTGGTATAGGAGGACAGATTTTGCACTTTCTGAAAAGATTCAAAATGCTTGACTCCAAGAAAAGGGGGGAAAAGAACACAGAAAGAAAATCATGCTGTATTTTGGTTGCCTCTGAATTCTACCGAAAGCAGAAATTGTATTGAGCGAAAAATAATGGGAAAGCCACAATTTAGAGACACGTTGATAACGATGAAACATTAACCACGAAAAATTGCACAAGAAAATAAGACTTAAGTGATGTTGAATTACTAGCAGGTTTGACAGCATATCTAAGCGCTTAGAACAGGCAATGGCAGACATACATACAAAGTGTCTTATGTTGTTTTGCTTCTCGAGATTAATTTCTATTTCAAGAACAAAAGAAAAAAGATTGATTGTTTCACAGAAAAATAGCCAAGGTCTTGAATACAGAAAACCAGACTCTGACTGTAAGGAACGAAAGAGATTTTCTTCGAGTCAAATGTTTCAAAGTTGAAATCCAATTATTATTATTATTATTATTATTATTATTATTTAGGATTCACAATTCCGGTAAAATTCACAATTCAGGTAAAAGTATACAGAGAACAACCTAAGCTTTTCGGGAGTGCTGTCTCCCTTCCTCAGGCTTGAGTGCTGGAAACAATAAGAGCTACGTCCTTATATATGGTAATTCTGGCTTAGTCAGAGAGGCAGCGAATTTTTCATTGGCTACCTTGAGCGTCCTGGGCGGAGCAAATAGAATGGCTGATCCTCATTGGCTAAGCCGCTCGCCGAGAGAGGCTGGAGACAGCACTCCCGAAACGCGTAGCTTGTTCTCTGTATATTATTATTATTATTATTATTATTATTATTATCATTATTATTATTATTATTATTATTAATATCACGATTCAAATTTGCTTTTACAGTAGGATCAAGCATTTATGACCCTTTATCAAAGCTTGAGATTTTCTTATCTAGCTAAACATTCAAAGTTAGCAACGCAGCTTTTCCTTTTCTTCAATGTCATAATCGATGTATATTCTAAAGATGAGCCACGAAAGAAATTATTGCCAATAGAAGAATGAAATAGTAAATCTAATGAAATAGTATATGCTCCACATTCTTATTTAGCATCGTAAATCTGGAACTTCTCGAACGATAAATCCTTAGAATATCCAAACGTTAAACTTTAAGTAAGAAAAAATATCTTTTACGAAGAGGAATCGATAAGAGATCTTAATAAAAGGTATTTCATTGAATCTAATCCATCTTGTCGGATCTTACAAGGTGATCATGCTTACGTGATTCCAACTTCCGTTTCTATAAACTTCATCTGTCGGCAAAATGTTTGAAACGTTACTCGCGTTGTGGAGTCAATGATATTTGGATTCTGTGAAGGCCAGATATCAGAGACTTTTTATTATTGTCTACAATTCTATGGTTTATCAGGTATATTTTAATCAATAGTTTTATAAATGTTATTCAAGATGCTACAACTTTTTGACAATTTCCCTTTAGGCTACTTCAGTTTTTTGGTTCATTAACTGCTCTCAATTCAAAGCTTTTAGTCTAGTTTCTTACATATTCAGACCATAAAAAATAGTCTAAATCAATTTCCTCGAAAGCTCGAATGTATACAAAGGTCGATTAACCTGACTATCTAATTTACTGACAACCTTTCTTAGAGAAAAAAAGAGGATGAGAATCGGTTATAATTCTTTTGATTGATCAAAATACTCAAGTCAAAATGGCTGGAAGTGGTATTTTAGTTTTCCTAAATGACATTCAATGTGAATGTGTACGTAAAGTCTATATGTAACAATTCAAGTCTATGTCCCTCTCTCCCTTCGACCAGCTCTTCTCACTTCTGGTCTTGCTAAACGTATACACCTACTGAAGTCCGTTACCTTAGTTCTAATTTCAATTCTCTGTTATACTAATGGTAGGGGTATAGAGGTACTAAGTAGACCGTTATTGTTATTATCAGCTAAGGTACAGTCACTCATATAAGTTGATGGATGTCCGGGTGTTTAAGAGAGATTTCCATGTCACCCCTTTCTGGACGACAGGTGTCTGGGAGTGCGAAAACGGTCAACTGTATAGTTGAATATTTCAGGGTTAAAAGAATACTATTTGAATGGTCTCGCGCTCCCAGACACCTGTCGTCCAGAAAGGTGTGGAGTATAAATCTCTCTCAAACACCCTGACATCCATAAAATTATATGAGTGACTGTACAACCCTAGTTGGAAAGCAGGTTGTTCTAATCCCAGGGGTTCCATCAGGAAAAGCAGCCCATTAAGACAAGGAAATAAGGAAACAAACATAATAGTGTACCTGAGTGAAATGCTTCCACGAGGAGTTTGGTCCACTATTGCCTCACCCTCTGTTTTTAAAGTTTGTCTTCAGTACTATTTACCAAAGGCGCCATCACACCTATTCAAACTCTTGAGGTTTCCAGGTGTCCCACTGATTAATACTAGATACCTTTATGTTTATTTTTTGTAATGATATGAATGGCAATGCTAAAAATATATTAAGTTACTCTGCAGTGGTAATTCCCATTACATTTATAATATTTCATTTTTTCTCAGTTATTCGTTTAATGTTTTCCACTCATGAACTTGTTGTTTATAAATATATTTGACATTTTCCTGTTTTTTTTTTTTTTTTTTTTTTTTTTTAAATCCACATATCCATTTCGTCCTATGCCAGTCATGCATAATTATCATATTTATGTTTATTCATTGCGACATTTACTCACTTCCCTCGTAAGTAAAGACAACATTTCGGAAGTGTTTGTATATCACAAAAAGATGAGGAAATTGATAAAACGAAAACTGAACGGCAACCTTTCATTTTAGTCGTTTTTGAGATTATAGGTTTTATATAATTATGTGGCCATCTACATTAGAACTCAGACTTTAATAAAAGAGGACTTTGTTAATGTAAGGAAGTCGTTATAACTTCCGGTATAAGAGTTATGTCATCAAATCGACATAAAGGGAAATGGAGAGAGAGAGAGAGAGAGAGAGAGAGAGAGAGAGAGAGAGAGAGAGAGGGAGGGAGGGGAGAGAGTTCGAACCTAAAGCAATAGTCTTCCATGTCTTTAACGTCTGAGGAAACTACCTTTGTGTAAGCCCCTTTTCTGAGGAAAATAAAGGAGAAACACAAGGAGCGAACTCTTTCCAGACAATGACGAAAGAATTCTTTTTTTATCCTCCATTAAGAAATAATTCGGTCATACTTTTATAAGACCCATGAAAGAAATAAGAAATAAGGACGATTTTCCTGAAAATTAAATCGTTTTATTATTTTTCTTTTCATTCCTTTCCCTTGTTATCAATAATAACAAATTCACATTGCACGAGGCCTTGTAACTCTTTTCCGTTCTCCTAAGATGAAAAATATTTCTTTTTTCCAAAGTTTCTTCACTTGAAACGAAATCGGCAACTTTGGTTTGAATAACTTATGATAAGGAAAGAAAATCCACAAGGCGGATATAACAAGAAGGAGGATTATTGCCATAAGTTAGTCCGTCATTTATAACGACACCTGACATGAAGAGTCAAAGGTGACAAATCTTCCCCTGACATATCCATCACTGTCGAAGAGACAACGATCCATCAGGTAACAGAAAATATCTCCAGAGGACAGAGAAGGAAAAGAGGGAAATGTAAGAGAATGGGTGTTAAGTTTTATTTTACTTGATAAAACCAAATCGAATAACAAAAGGCCAAAACAAAAAGAAGTTTCCGAACGTCATTGAAATAAAGAAAAAAAATCTCAAGTAAACCATCAGTCAACATCAATGGAATCAAATGAATGTTAATGGTGACTTAGAAGTGACATCTTGTAACGTTAGAAAATAACACCGACTTTGTTCAACCAACCATCAATCGTTTTCTAATTTTGGTCTCTGAGGACAGCAAAGAAAGAACTATGGTCAATTTTTTTAGTGAGGTAGATTTGCACTGACTCGCATGGGTGCCCTTTTAGCTTGGAAAAGTTCCGTGATAGCTGATTGGTCGGAAGTATTTTTGTCCGAATACTTCCGACCAATCAGCTATCAGGAAAATTCTCCGAGCTAAAAGGGCACCCCTGCGAGTCGGTGCAAATCTGCCTCACTAGAAAAAAATTGACTATAGATCTCAACATGCCACCAGTGAGTGACTGCGTCACGAATGCCATCTGCCACTCTCCGTCGACTATCCTTCATCTTGCTTCTGTTCCTTATTGCCAGTATCACCATTTTCACAATGGATGCGGTAACAATTATCATTATCATTATTACTTCCTAAGTTACAACGCTAGTTGGAAAAGCAGGCTGCTATAAGGCTAGGGGCTCCAACAGGGTAAATAGCCCTGTAATGAAATGAAACATGGAAAAATAAAATATTTAAAGAACAGTAATAACATTAAAATAAATCTTTGCTGTATAGTCTATGAGACCTTTAACAAAACAAGTAAAAAAGAAATAATATAAAATAGTGTTCCCGAGTGTACCCTCAAGCACTAGAACTCAAACCCAAGACAGAGGAAGACATTGTAAATATTGTACAAACATTCTCTAATCTCTCAAGCTCAACTGATTTATGTTACTTTAAAAGAATAACTCAAAGATGTATGAATCACATTGTTTTAAATCAAAATATGTGTGAATACTGATGCTCTAAAGTGAAATAAGTTTTATGTTTGTGAAACTTTAAGTTTACTGATTCCCAAAGGCACGAATAGCAACAACTGAAAAGTCTCTTAATGGGATTTGTAAGAGATGAAAATATCACCAGCAACATCAACTAAAGCCAAATATTTATAATAAACATTTATCACTTTATCTAATATACTGTATATATATATATATATATATATATATATATATATATATATATATATATATATATATATATATATATATATACACATATATATATATATATATATATATATATATATATATATACATATATATATATGTATATATGTTTATATATATATATATATATATATATATATATATGTATATATATACATATATATATATATATATATATATATATATATATATATATATATATATATATATATATATATATATATATATATATATATACATACATATATAAATGTACATGTATATTTCGAGAAACATCTCTTCATATCCTATCAGTCTGTTGTCTAATTTACGGGAACAGCAAAAACGTAAAAGGGTTATAATAAATCTCTATGAATGGCAATGTTAATGACGCTTAAAATTTTGAAAGGATGAATTCTACCAGAGAGAGAGAGAGAGAGAGAGAGAGAGAGAGAGAGAGAGAGAGAGAGAGAGAGAGAGAGAGAGAGGGAGAGAGAGAGCAATACCTCCCTTGCTGTAAGAGAAAGAAGAAAGAGAAAAGTAAAAAAATGTGTTGATGACGCAGGAAGAGCAAGAAAAATTATTAAGCAGTGACGGTAGTTGATAAATAGTTAAAAAAGACTCAAAAAACATAGAACAGTAAAATAAAGAGAGAGAAAGCAAAGAAAAAAATGAAAAACAAATTATAATTCATTGCAAAACATTTATCATAATTATGACTATTACTATTACTATTGACTTTATAGCCTCAATATCAGTCCTACACTGATCTGATATGGTAAGATACAGAATGTAAAGTCAGCGGCCATGTATGAGAAGGAGATGCCGAGAACGAGAGAAAGAAAAGCAAAGAGAAAAGAGAAAATCAATAGGCAATCTTTGATCATCAAAAATAACCCATCTTGATGAAAATTCCAATTATCCTAAATTCTAAATATTTATTCTTTACTTGATGAGTCTATTATTTATGATATACCTCTTCCACAAATATTTATTTTTCTTCAAAGATAATCACATCATGAAAAAGGTGGAGGTAATTGCCAAGATTGCTTGTTTATTTACTTAACTATTTAGTCTATTTTCTGAAACAGAATGATTAGTGTGATTCTAAGGATATCATATGCTACCTTTTACGTTTGTTATAAATGAATATTAAAGTTATTTTTATAAAACCAATTCGGTGGCAGCTGAGTTTAAACCAATTTATTTTATAAGAGAACATATTCAAGTCTCTTTTATTAATTACAGACATATCCAACACCTTTTTGGTGATCACTTTGGCACCTGCATATAACCTTTTCTTCAAAGTAAGGACTGGCGAAACTATGAGTAATTGCTACATTATAAAACAGGTGAGATTCTCATATTTCGACAATTCTCCATCATTATTTATGTTTGAAATAAAAATAGCAAACAAGGGCAGTTTCCTACATCTCTTGCCTGAAATAAGAAAGTGCAAAGGACTCAGAGTTACCTTTCTCACAAGAAACTAGAGCTGGAATGCAATGAAAAGAATCCTTCTCTCGTTTCTAGTAAAATATTTTTCAATGACTCTGAGGTGAGTTGGGAAGGGTCGATTATTTCGATGATCTGGTCAGCGAGATGAACGAATTATGAATATTCTGCTCATTAACTCCGAAAATTTTGATGTTCATTGCCTGGTGTCTACGCCTACATACCACCTGGCCGAAAGGTGAAACACATCTTTGAACCATCAAGAGCCAAACTAACACATAATTTCTTCGTCTGCCAATCTTTTTGGGGTAATCAACAGTAGACCGAATGGAGATGGAGTCCCTGTTTACAAACATGCCTGATGACGAAAGCATCAATTTAGATATGACAAGTCCTTAACGATGCCCCTCGTTAACACCGTTGATCATCCCTGAAGCAGCCCCTAGACCTTAAAATTTGCACTAAAATAAACCCCTTCACAACTAAAAAAAAGACTGCGTCTCCATTGAATCCCCTTTAGAAGTTGAGTGTTTGCAAACTTCTCTATGAAATCATGAAGGAACTAGTTTTCACCTAGAAAGAAAACCAGCTGTCTATGTCTGGTATGTCAATAACGCTTCTTTGATGCAATAGTCACATTAGCAGAAAAAAAACGGCTTGTCTACTACCATTCAAACGAACTCGACAAACCTAGGAATATACCTCACCGGTCCTATAAGACCAGCACCATCAGAGCCTTTGCAAGACAAGCCAGTTTTTCACTTTCCTACAGAGAGCTGGAGAGTTACTCAGGTTCACGTGAATAACGGATGCTTTAACAACGATGTGAAGAGAGAGGTTAGAAAGACACAAGATAAATTGCAAAACCACACGGAAAGTAAATCCAAGAATGATGCTGTCAAGATTATCGGTAAGAATTTGAGCGTCAAGGATCCCAAATAAGACTCGAAAACTTCTAGTTTACTATGAAACAGCAAAGATTGAGAGTTTGCTATGAAAGATAACCTTCTCCCACCCTTGAAAGACCAACTGATGAAGGTAAACATCCACTACCGGAGAAGATGCCTAATCCAGGAATTTTCTAACAACAACATTGTTAAGACGATGATGCAGCTTACAAACAGATTGCCAGGTGCTTCATGGCGCCATAAAAATAATGTTCTTCAAATACATTTTTCCTGTACATTATTGACAACACTGCATTCATTAACAATGCCTTTGATAGCCAGTACTTTTTTATTTTCTTTTAAAGCAATCCTTGTTTAGATAGAAAATAATCCTCGCTAATTGCATTATAAGAATAGTTTGTCTCTCTATGTACCATTTGACCATCCATCGCATAATACAAATATAAAGATTACATAATGAGTAAAATACTAATGAAAACACAATAAGGTAAAAAGAAAAAAAATATTTCATAGAATTTATGTAACTGATGAGGCAATAATCTTTAGCAAATCGTGTCTAAAGGGAAGAACTAGTAACTTCATAATAGAAATATGGAATAAAAAAGCTTTCAAGTTTCCATTAATGATAAATGTTTACTTAGGAAAAAATCAGTGATTTAGGAATTTTCCTGTAAGTTATATTGGTAAGCTTATTAGGGTTTTTTTCCATTATACTTACACACACTGTAGGAGCCGTTAGCATCCGTTCAATCTTGAAATCACCCATAATTGCAATGATCTCCTCAACGAGAGAAAGTCAGAATTACAGTCTATACTAACAGGTAAATAGAAATGATGATTATGATTCAACAGAGTCAGTATTTATCCTAAGAAGAAGAAAGATCTAGCTATGATAAAATAACATGGCATTTTGAAGAAACTGGTAGTTATGGTAATTATTTTCATAGGTCAATGGAAAGTGATTGCTGGAAATGAAAACAGATAGATACGTTGGTATATAGATCGTTAGATAGAGATGAAAAGAAAGCTATAATTAGATGCTGAAATTTAACATAGTTGATTTTATTTCCCTTTCCTCTTTCTGTAATTAT
Organism: Palaemon carinicauda; assembly: GCF_036898095.1. Lineage (NCBI taxonomy): Eukaryota > Metazoa > Arthropoda > Malacostraca > Decapoda > Palaemonidae > Palaemon > Palaemon carinicauda. The sequence goes on along the minus strand of NC_090754.1, from coordinate 28,030,342 downwards.
TGTTCCTCTTTATCATTTGCTATTCCTACCTCTTCTTATGTTTACTTATTTTTTATTCTAAACAAAATTTCATATCTACCGAATTTTGTCTTTATTCTCATCAACGTTTCAATTCTTATTAATATATGCTTATTTTTATCCTAATAATTCCATCCATATGAAAGCTCTAAGAGTAAATACTATGTGGCCATTTGTAACTAAAATTCGAATGAAGGAAGATTTTGACTTCAGTGCAGCATAATGGCCTCTTCAAGAACGCTCGTTAGAACAGAGGTGTCAAACTCATTTGCTCAGGTCCACTTCCGAGACACTTCAATTTCTGAGGGCTGCAATAGTATATATATATATATATATATATATATATATATATATATATATATATATATATATGTATGTATATATATATATATATATATATATATATATATATGTGTGTGTGTGTGTGTGTGTGTGTTTATATGTATGTGCAGCCTGTAATACAAATACAATATATGTATATATATATATATATATATATATATATATATATATATACAGTATATATATATATATATACTGTATATATATATACATATATATATATGTAAATATATATATACATACATATACATAAAGATATATATATATATATATATATATATATATATATATATATATATATATATATATATGTTGCGTATGTGTGTGGGGGGAAGAAAAAGAAAGAGAGAGTATTATAGTTATATAAGCAAATATAAATACTCGTTCTAAGAATTCGAATAGAAATTATTACTTTAGGAGTTTATGCCAATTGTACAGATACAAGAAAAAAGTACCTTGCACAGGAATAAAAAAAAATACCTTGCACATGGTCATAAAAAAACCTTAAACAGGGATTAAAAAGGGAAATACCTTGCATATGGATAAAAACAGAGAGAGAGAGAGAGAGAGAGAGAGAGAGGGAGAGAGAGAGAGAGAGAGAGAGAGAGAGAGAGAGAGAGAGAGAGAGAGAGATCGGACATGTATATGAAAAAATACCTTGTACAGGATAAGGAAAATATGAATTCCTTGCACATGCCTGTGTTAAATGAAAGAAATACTTTCCACGTGATTAGAAAAAAAAAGAAATACATTCTTTCTCATTTTTTAATCATTTATAATGTTGGGAGAAATTGTTTCCAGATACATGAGATCATTTTTTATTGACCAGGGCATTTAAAATTTGGAATCAATGTCTGGGCAGCAGAGATCCTAATGAGGGAATTGAGTTTCGATCGTAGCCGAAATTTGTTCATGTTTATAATTGAAAATATCTGTTCACAGGCAAACGTGCTTCCATACATGGACAGGATTTATTATGTCAAATATTTTACCTTTGGATATTTTGAATCAACATATTGATAAAACGCGTTCAGTTGACAGCTGTAAAACTTATCTTTTTAAAACCAAATTTCATAACATGTCAAATATTTCTAGTTTCAGATATTCAGGTAGCACAATCACATCAACTGAGATTGGATTTCTAGAAACAGGAAATTAATCTTCCCTACATTTGAAGTCACTAAATCTGTTTTTAAATTTATCTTTAACCTATGATATTTTCTCACTATATTTCTCTACGTGGTAACCATCGTCAAGGGTATTTGCATTTTGCATCGATTTCAAACTGGGGAAATGTGCAAGATTATGTGCTGCAATTTGACGCTGAAAAAGCTGGAGTTTGATTTCGAATGCATGAATCAGGTTATAAAATTCAATCATGAGTTTGTTTTTCCTCTGCATCTGGATGTTGAGATTATTCAATTGATCTGTTATAACCACCATGAAAGCTAAATCTTTCAGTCAAAACAGGTCACTAAGTTCGTGCACTTTCTTTTCCTTTTCTTCTATGAAAATTTGGATTTCACAACGCAATTCATAGAAGAGCTTCAACAATGTTCCTCGACTTAACCAGAGCACATCAGTATAAGACAATCCACGAGGATTCTTATTTTCCTCCAAAAAGCAGTTGAATTATCTGTGATTAAGACCACGTGCTCGAATAAAGTTCAATAATGACAAAACAACATCCATGACATGATCCATATTTGATGTTTTACTGCACACTACTTCTCTATGTATAATGCTATAATTATTACGAAACTCATGATCATGATTTAAAGCCACAAGTTTCTCCTTCAATTTCGCCAGTGCACCAACATTTCTAACCACCATCTGAGATGCTCCATCAGTTGCTAAACGTGTACATTTCTTTCAATCAACACCTATTTTGTCCAGTGCCCCAACTGAGATATCATCACCATTCGTTGCTTCTTTCATTGGCAAAAGTTCAACAAATTCTTCTGTCACCTGCATATTTTCATCCACACCTCTAAGGAAAACAGGGTTGTGCTACATCATTGACATCTGTGCTTTCGTCAATTGCAACAGAAAAGGCCAGAAATGACTTAATTTTGCTTTGAAGTTGACTATTAATATCTTCAGCTATTTCATTTA